>NC_058523.1:9958818-10258818 GCF_904849725.1 Hordeum vulgare subsp. vulgare | reverse complement strand
TTTGACATCAAACCAAGCATGCTCACAAAAGAGAGAAAAAGAACCTCCCTACAGGCCAGATGGCTCGGCTCTTAGTCACCAAACTAATTACAACCCAAACAAAAAGGAGGTTGTAGCAAAAAGGAGGTTGTAGCAACAATGCTCAGGCGGCGGCTAGAAAAGATGTGGAGAGAGCATTTGAGATTTTGCAAACCCAATTTGCTATTGTGAGAGGACTGGCTAGATTTTGGGATCAAAAAATGCTTCGATACATCATGCACGCTTGTATGATCATGCACAAAATGATCATCGAAAATGAGCGTGGCCAAGATTTAGACTACTCACAGTATGAGCTCTTGAAACATCCCGTGCGAGTGCGACGGAGGGCTGAAAGGGTAGCCCATTCTTTTGCCTCCTATCATGTCATTCGGCGTCCCGCAACGCACAATGAACTTCAGAAAGATCTGATTGAAGAGTGGTGGGCATGGCATGGACGATAAAGAGCATGATTTCTGCATTCGACATTGTATTGTTTATGAAATATTGGTTGTGTTTATTGCATTATTTGTTGTACTGAACGATAAACTATTTGTTGGAGTTGTAATGACTATTTATTGTTGATTTATTTTGTTTGTTTGATCATTTTTGCTCCTTTTTTCTGAAATGTATATGTAGTTTGTACGTGCTGCACGCGCTGTATTTTTGCACGCTGCTGGAGCGGCGCGCACTGTGCATTATAGCGTGTCTGTTGGAGCCAGCGCTGGCGGCCACGCTAAACCAGCCGAAGCGCGCGGCAAACAGGTTTTTTGCGCGCGGCGCAAAGCGCGGCTGTTGAACGGAACCATCGCAGTGGCGACGCCATTGGAACCGCCATCGCGTCCGCGACCGAAGCGCCGCTGTCGCGCGCCTGCTACTGTAGAGCCACCGCGGGTCGCCGTCCGGCTCCCACCGCTTCCAATCGCTAGGCAAGCTTCGCCGCCGGGAAACCCTGGCCCTCGTAATGAGCGGCCGGCACTGCGTCGTCTTGGACGTTTGCACTTGTCGTCGCTGTTACATGGGGGGTAAAGTTGGATTTCTCACCATCTCCGAACGACAGCAACCGTCGGCCATGAGCGAGAAGTTGGACGCCGGAGCGAAAACCACCTCCGTACTGTTGGTTGGTTGGGCGATCGGTGATGAGTACCGAGTGACCCCACATTTGCAGCTGATGGATTGAATGCAGAGAAATTAGTGACCGGCAACGCAGCTGGTGGAAGACTTGCTAATCAACCAATTACTGACATTATTTGGCGAATCGCCATATATTGGCTTACTGGTTTTTGACATCAAACCAAGCATGCTCACAAAAGCAAGAAAAAGAGCCTCCCTACAGGCCAGATGGCTCGGCTCTTAGTCACCAAACTAATTACAACCCAAACAAAAAGGAGGTTGTAGCAAAAGCACTCTATTCCCTTCTTAATTAAATTAATACATGTAGCAAATCTTTTGCCATGTTTCAGAAAAAGGGGAACTGGGTCGGCGCTTAAAATTGACCCAGTTAAAACAGATGGATACTCATCAGCAAAACATCATCAGGGTAAGAAAGGTGTTAAAACAGATGCATAACTCCATGCATGCCGCAACCAGTGCAGAAGACACAATAACGGACGGGTGCATCAGGTTACAAGAAGACGATAATAAAATTCAGGTCACATAACAATCTCTGCATAATAAGAGCCAAAAAAAGAACAGTATAAAAGCAAAGAATATCACAAAACAGCAAATATTGGGCCATCAACTTCTGGAATTTATTACTTCACCAACGTAACATATTATTCTTCTACCATGGGAATAGTGCTAAATCCTTGTGGGTCAATTCACAACTCCACTAACAAATCAAACCAATAATTCACATCAAAGTATCATGAACGACACATACTCATCACCAAAACATCATCAGGCCAATAAACACAAGCAAAATCCCACAATTAGTGCAGATCCTCCTTTGTTGATACAAAAAAAGCGAAAACATGTGCATCAGGTTACACTGAATCAAAGCTAAACTTCAGGTGTTACATTACAGACAAGAAGATGATAACAAGTTTCAGGTCACATAATAATCTCTGCATAAGAGCAGGAAAAAAAAGGTATAAAAAAGAGTTTTTGGTGATCTAAATCAGTCACCTCCAGCTTCCTTGATGTCGACGGTGAACTCGTACTCCTGGTCACAGCCGAGGTAGGAGTCTGACATCAGGTAGATCATGTAGTCCTTCCTCCCTGTCTCGGTGGCGGCGGTGAACTCAAGCTTCACACGGGCCCTTTTCTGGAGGGTGACCCTCTTGATCGCCAGCAGCTGCTTGGTGGAGCTGTCGCCGACCACCAGCCACCAACCTTCCTCCTTGGTCTTGGGGAACCTGGGGGCGTGCACCGGGCCGACCTCAGAGTTGGGCAGGTTGGTCATGTCACGCTCCAGAGTCACCTGCAAGGTCACGTTGTCGCCGGCCCTTATGTCGTCACCCTCGCGGACTTCATAAGACATGTCGACGTTGGGGAACCGCTTGAAGAACTCAACGATGTCCTGCAGCTCAGAGTTTGACAGCTGCAGCAGATCCCGCATCTCATCGATGCTCATCTCAGCCAGATCAAAGATACTCTCTACAGGTTTCCCTTCGTTTTCCTGGCATCGCCGGGCCAGGTCCCTGGTGAAGTGTGGGAGTTGGAGCAACACAGAGTCACGATCCCACATACCTTGCGTCACCATCTGGCTCAACTCCATTGCATTCAGAGCCAGAGTGAGCCATCCGCTGCTGGAGATGACATCAACCATCGCCAGGAGCAGTCTATGGGCGGAAAGGAGGATCTCCCGCTGGTCTGCTGCCAGGTTCCCTACCACCGTGTGCCTTGCAAAGTGGGATTGCAGCAGGGCGTTGGCCTTGACATGTGGATCGCCATACTTGGGCTTGTCAATAGAAAACCTCTGGTGACGGACTAGCCTCTCAATGTATTCCTCTTCGCCTGGGCGACTTGGAAGCTCTGCATATTCTGATGCCGAAGCTAGAATTTCCAGGAGACCTTTCATCTTAGTCTTCTGAGTTAGCATCGAACTGAACCGTTCGATAGTGGTGTAACTGATGTAGTAGTACGCAGCAATGAGACCAAGGTTGAGCGGCTTCAGGTACATGTCCTCCTCTACAGCCACACACTTGCTTGACTCCAGGTCATTCAACACTGTCTCGATTAGCTCAGAAAGATGATCTGACAGATGCCTGTGACTTACACCCTGCAGATTGTAGTAGTTAGGGTTCTTGTTCAGCCGCCTGTACATGAAAGTCCATGTAAGATAGTCCACTGCATCTTGTTTGTTTTCTACAACACCCACAACAACCTCAGCATTCATATGGTCATGCAAGAAATGATGGAGATGACTCTCCACAGGGAAGGCCTCAAAAAGGAACTTCTTGTAGTACTCTTTCCGAGGTGCATGGCACAATATAACGCATTTCCCAGAGTTATCTTGAAGAGGCCTGCTAGCATGACCCATCATCTGCAGCAGATCAGTGATTGGATAATCAGTATGAGCACTCTCCCGGCCATCATAATACTGGGTTCCCATCACAACAACTAAATGAGCAGGCAATGATCTCCCCCAGCACATCGTGCTGCTTGCAACACACACTTGGATCCTCCCACCAAGAAAGAGCTGAGTCACAAGTTCCTGGTCAAGGTCACTAAGACCCTCATGCAAGTAGCCCACACCACATCTCAGCGTATTTTTAAGCGTTTCTTCATTGACACCTCCAATGAAAGTATCCATCTCATCTTGGGACCCAAGAAGGAATGGTGTACCGGCACCCTCAGCACTTGAGTATGCACACAGGTCCAATGCAGTCAACCTTGCATGCTTCCGTGTCGGCACAAACACCAGGGCAGGCTTACCACTCTTTGCATGTTGAGTGATAGCAGTGTATGTTGGCTTCGCCATTGCTTGCATTCTTGCCTCAAAATTTGCTATATCCACACCCTGAATGTGTATTTCCAGTGGAACTGGCCGCACTGCTGGGGGGAAGTTGAAAAGACCATGAGCAGTAGCGCCAATCCATTCTCCAAGATCTTTAGCATTTCCAAGTGATGCTGAAAGGGCTACAATCCGGATGTTAGTGCCAATATGACTTGAAATACGCCTCATCCGAGAGACAACTATTTCCAGGACATGTCCCTTCTCAGATCCAATTAGATGAAGCTCATCAACAATAAATAAGCTGACTTGCTGGACAGGTTTCCGCTGCTTCCACCGACGAGAAAGTGCATCCCACTTTTCAGGAGTACTAATAATGATCTCCCCTTTGTCAAGAAGTTTCAAATCAGCTGCAGTTTCGCCTGTTAGCTCAACTACACGGGCAAATTCACCAAATTTCTTTGACCAGTCTCTGTATCTTTCTTTGGCCAGAGCCTCAATAGGTGCTATATACACAACACGCATGTTGGTTTCACCAGATACAGCCTTCTGGTGGTTCCTTAGTATAGCAAATTCCGCACAGATAGTCTTCCCACTACCAGTTGGTGCAGCAACCAAGACACTGTCGTCACTATTATACAAGACAGTGAACACTTGAGTCTGGATGGGGTTGAAATGTTTAAAAGCACTATAAAGACCTTCATATCGTGCATTCCTTAATGCAGTGACAGGTAGTGGCTGCAGATCAAGCAATTCAGTTGGTGGAGCATATTTTTCTGGAAGAATCAAGTGCCTAAAGCAAACAGGGAGAATCGTCTGAGAACCAAGCCACTTGTCAGATACAACACGTATAAAATACTGAGGAGGCAGTGGCTCATATATCGGCACTGTAAAGTGAAGTGTGTGATCTTCATCCACGTATTGTTTCTTAAGCATGAAGTACTCATGGTGAAGAATGTACTCTCCATCATTGTCCTCAACTATAACCCAAAAGGGCTCAACATATCCATGTACCTTATCATCCCATAGGAAATCAGGCGTTATAGTCAGTTCGAAACCCAAAACTGTGCGAGTAATAGGTTGAACATGGGCAGAAAGGTTCAACTTCGGCAACTGGTGGATGCACCTGTGCAGCTGCTTCCCCATCTTTTGAAACCGGATTAGTTCACCGATTTCCTGCGATGACAGGTCATAGTACCTCTCCCAGGCCAATTCTTTCTTCTCCAGTTTCATCAAAATTTCCTTTGGAATACCAGGAAACTGGCGCAAGGGTGTTTGGACACTCCACATCTGCTTATCAATCATCTTGCAAAGATTCAGAGCCTTCTCTGCTAACTGAGCCCATCCCCTCTTCAGAACTATCTCAAAAAGTGCTCGTAGAAGTCGGCCAGCACTCTGTAACATTGAGAATAAGAGTTGTAAGAATACTAGACAAAATAAGCAAGCAGTTCAAAGTTCAAACTCAGTTATTGTATGGAACGTAGAGAACATGTTACCTGTCTGATGTAGACCATATCAGAACCAAGGGAGAGGCCCTCCAGTTTCAACCTAGATATATATGCTTGCAACAGCACATTGATCTTTGCACTGGGCTCATCTAAACTCTCTTTTATAGGAATTGGCACACGATCCAAAAGCTTTGCCAGCTCCATCTTCTCATCTTGTCTGACACTAACATACTTAAACTCTTCACTCAAAGAGAACAATCGACACAGCTCAATATCACCCATCGTGGGCTTCAGATACTCATTGTACGTCGATATAGTCCCATGACTAATATAGTAATAACTGGCAATCCTTCCAAGATCAGTAACCTGAAAGTATCCTGTTTTCCTGTCGTACTTTATCAAATTATTCCTATCCAGCAAATTTGCAGCGGAGTGCACCTGAAGCAGCACACCAAGAATCAGCAGTGGAACAGCAAGAAGTACAAAATCAAGAGAGCGTCTAAAGAACAATATTGATAATGAAATCATAAGCTAACTGCCAACTAATTTTACTCTGATATTTCTCTAAGATATGGGACCAGTATCAAGATGCCCATATAACTTCCAAATAAATTAATAAGGAACTCATCCAATGAAAAGCAAATAGCTGTGAGTTTCTTTTCCTATAACCATAAAATACCCAATACCACCTTACTGATAGGATGAAGCCTATTCCACCTTCATTTTTCCCAATTCTAAAAACTAAACTCAAGCAAATGCGTGCTGTATTACAAAAAATTATCCATGATAAATTTTATATCTACATGCCTACCCATATTTGACTGTTAGAAAAATTAGAAACAAATTTCCGTTAGAATGCCACATTTGTCCGGGCTATTATGCTATTACTGATACACAGAAATCAAACGGATACTAATTACCAAAGAGGATATTTGTTTAGCAATCTACAAAATGGGCAACTGCAGTGCATCTGGCATAAACCATACTGAAGAAACAAAAGACTAGTACGAACACAAGACACGTTCCCCTGGATGCAATTGCCGTAGTCGGGTAGAAACATGTTGGCTATACTATTCTCCGCACATAAATACTGAACACCACAACATACAGACAACAAATTTAACAATTGATTATTTACAAAAGATTATGTGCCCATGCACAACATCGCCATGTATAGCTAGTCCATATATGTAAGTGCAACGGCTGAAACTATGCTTGAAAATAAATCACCAGGATGATGGGATTATGCAGTTTCAGAAAAAACAGAGTATAGCATGTACTTACCAAGTCAGCTCGCCTCTCATCTAGCGTTTTGTCCGTCTCCATGATATCTGCTGGTAAGCCATACAGTGTTGGATTCCGGAGCATCCGGATGTAGAGATAAGTGTAGCCAAGCCAAGAGCATGCTTCCCGAGCATTCTGAATAGTACCCAGAACAATCTCTGCATTTAACTGATCTGCCAACTTGGATATGAACTGACTCTCAATAGGCAGCTGTTGATTCATAAGGGAGAGGTAGTATTGCAATTCACTGTGGCCAGTTAAGATTATTCCCTCTCCGTGTGTGTCATACTGAGGCCTACCTGCACGACCAAGCATCTGCATGACATCCAGAGGACTTAATTCTGTCCAAGCACCTTTTTCCGGATTATAAATCTGTGTGCCCTTTATAATAACAGTATGTGCAGGCAAGTTGACACCCCATGCAAGGGTGGCTGTCGAAACAAGAACCTGTATATGCTTATCAGCAAAAAGTTCCTCAACAAGTTCACGGTCTACCCTTGCCATCCCAGCATGATGTATAGCAAACCCATACGGCAAAAGGTCTTTAAGATCACTGCTTTTGACAATATCTGTATGACTGCCAAGGATCTCCTGGCTTGCACTCTCATCCTTCAGAAAGCGAGTCAATGTATCATTCGCCAAGGCAGTGTCTCGGATTGCTCGAGCAGTTTTCGATGTCTCCTTCCTGGAGTGCACAAAAATAAGCACTTGATGCTTACCAGCAGAAGCCATCACTTTCTCATAACAGATCTCATTCATCAACTGAAACCTCTGCAGTGGCTTCCTCACAGTGATCCCAATGTACTGCTGAGCAAGAGGGCAAGGCCGGTAACTGTTGTCAAAATGGAAGAGACCCTCAGAGCGAACACGCAGGAATACAGCAACATCTTCATAGTTTGGAAGAGTTGCGGAGAGGCCAACTAGGCGAATATGTTCCTTGGTCGTCTCAATCTGCCGTACTGTTCTAGACACAATACTCTCCAGGACAGGCCCTCTGTTGTCATGAAGCAGATGGATCTCATCGATGATCAGAAGCTTTACCATTTGAGTGTATGTTCTGTCCCCAGATTTCCTCGTGACAATATCCCACTTCTCAGGTGTGGTGACAATGATCTGTGTATCATCAATCTGTTGTTTTGTCAGGTTCTGGTCTCCACTGAGCTCCCTAACATTAACATTGAAGTCTTTAAGCCGTGCCGACAAGTTTCCAACAACTTCAGCAACCAGAGCTTTCATTGGGGCCACATAGACAATTTTGTACTTGCTATTATCAAACTCACCATCCTTCATATGCAAACCTATCTGGTGAAGAATTGTAAGCACAGCCACATTGGTTTTACCAGCACCAGTTGGAGCACAGAGAAGGATGTTGTCTGGTTTGAACAGGGCAGTATCATAAACCTTGCTCTGGACCCTGTTCAGTTGCTGCATTCCAGCAAAAGCCGGTTGTGCCCACCCTGGGATATCAGATATCTTCACAATCTTCTCTCCAGTTCCATATGGCCTAGGTTTCAACGCTGGCACATGGACTTCCTCATACCCCTTATGAGGGGTTCTGAACGATCCCTCGGGAAGTTCACATTTCTTGTTGGCCATCAAGAGACCACCTTGGTGGAAGGAGAGGCTATCAAGATCAAGCAGCTGCCTCTGGCCTTTTAGCCATCCACTCTCTGTATCCCGCTCAACTGCCCGACGCTCCCTTGGACCATCAGTGCCAGCACTGTCATTGTTAAGAAGCCTCTTGGCCTCATCCCTGATACTTTTCTCCAAGTTTTTCTGCCTCTCCTTTGCAGAGGCTCTCGTTGCATGTAGCTGCTCCAATATTGGGGCTAAGCTTGGGTCATCCATCATCTCTTCCTCTATCTTCTTCCGCTCTTCCTGATCTTCAGCCCTGGCTAAGCGGGTACACCAGACTATCTTGAACCGGTTGCGCAATACCAGTTTAATGAGATCGAATTTCTCATAGTCCAACTCCATGACAAGGCGATTCTCTACATCTCTGTCATCACCCACAGCAATTATCTTCAATATCTCCTCGGCTAGCTTCTGGCTCTGCTGGGGATCAATATCTTCATATGCTTGTGTTATCTTCCTCTGCAGCCAGTAAGCGTCAATGTCCTGCACATTTATGTTGAGCCCCTCGTTGGAGTTCTGCATATCATCGTCATCCAACTCGCCACCCATCTGCATACCTCCAGGACGGTTCAACTCAGCCACATCATCATCATCGTCATCCAAATCATCTTGCACCTGATCCAGGCAAAAACGTTGAAGGTTATACACACAAGTATACATATGGGATGTTCCAATCAGGAACAGGCAAGAGAAAGTGGAACACCGTAATACTGCAAGGTTACACGCATATGTATACCTGATCAAAATCACTTTCCTCGTCATCTTCATCCTCCTCGAACTCAACAGCAACTCCGATATCATCATCCATGGTAGCGTCCCCACCATCACCAGAAGGTACGGCAGCAGGGTCGCTGGCGTCGTGGAAATCCGTGATGAGCTTCCCGATGGAGACGAACTGGTCGAACATGGCGCTGGAGATGGGGTTAAGCAGCTTCTCGATCTCCTTCTTCTTGTCAGGGTTCTTGATCTTGTCGTTCTTGAGGACGGCGAGCACCTCATCGGCAGCCCCGCCGAGCACGTCGAGCGGCTGGCCGCCAAACTGCTGCTGGATGACGCTGAGCATGGCCTCGTAGGCGGCGCGCGTCTCCTTGGTCTGGGGCTTGTAGACGACGTCGTCGGCGAGGGAGAGCACGCTCTCCTCGCGCTGGGCGGCGGCGGAGCGGCGCCTGCGCTTGCGGGGCTGGTCGGCGTCGGCGTCGGCGGAGGCCGCGTCGCGCTCCTTCTTCTTGCGGGACTTGGTGAGGCGGTCCTCGAGCTCGGGGGGCTTGGCCTGCACGGCGCGGTCCCCGAAGCTCCTCTTGTCGATCCGGCCCCAGAGCGTCTCGGGCTCGCCCGTGGGCTCGTGCGTGTCCCGCGGGCGCGAGTCGGTGGTGAGCACCAGGCTCGAGTTGGCGCGGTACTCGTACTGCTTGAACCGCGCGTGCGCCTCCGCGCCGCCTCCCAGGTTCGCCATCCCGCCGCTGCGGGGTCAAGGAGGAGGAGGGGGAGCGGTCAGGCGGCGGCTAGGGTTTTGGAAGCGGCTGGGGTTCTGAGGAGGGGAGCGAGGGAGGGGCGTGCTGGCTGTTGTTACCTGTGGGTGGGTCGGCCGGCGGGCGGAGCTAGCGGGCGCGGCTCCCGCCGGCTCGGGTGGTGGGGGCGGCGGCGTCGTCGGCGTCGGAGACGGGGGAGAAGGGGGGTGGATTTGGGGGGAGAGAAGATGCGGCGGGGCGGAGATTGGATTGGACTTTGGGGGAGGAATATTAGCCTAGGTCAGGCTCAGGCCGGGTCGGTTCGAGACGAGAGGCCTGCCTACGAACCGACCATGCCCATGTCGGCTCCTGGGCCGGCCCGCCTTGCTTGGTGGGCCCTGAGAGGGGATAATAAGATGTTTACATGTTAACCATCTAAGTAGTTGTAAGAAAAATATGACCTATCAAATGTACTCCATCCGTCCGAGACTACTTGTCGCGACAATGAATAAAAATGAATGTATCTGAAACTAAGACGCATCTAGATGCATCCATTCCTCCGACGAATATTTCCAGACTGAGGGAGTAATATGTAGCGGTGTGCAATGGTCCAAAACAAAAAATAGATGGTCCCAAATTATGCGGTAACTATCGGAGTATGTTGGAAATCCATATGCATATGTGCAAACAACTTTAATAAGTATAGATTTGGTTCTTCATAGTATCTTATTTTAGAATGGCTTTCGTGCAGATGGAGCCACATGCCGGTTGAATGTTAGAATTGCAGTGTGCATGTAGAAGTTATTAAATGTCTACATTATTGTACTCCATAAACTCGGTGGTTCGCATCTTCTTTCATAATGGCTTCCATGCATATCTTCAGATATGGCAATATCTGAACTGCAACATGCATATCTTCTGGATAGGATCACACAATCATTCAAAAGGCTTTACTTGACACAAACACTAATTTAAATATAAAAACACAATAATTACAACAGCAGTAATATTGTTATCTGACACAAACTGAAAGTAGAACAAGAAAAAATAAGATAATTATTGGGTTGCCTTCCAACAAGCTTTATTGTTTTACGTCCCTAGCTAGGCATAATGCATAGTTCTAAGTGTTCTCCTTATTGGTGGGACCCTTATCGGATCCCGGAGATTCCTTTCGTTTATTAATGACCTCTGAAAGTGAAGTCACCAATTTGTCAAGGGACTCATGTTTTTTATTGGCGGTGGTAAGAAAAGAGTTCATGTGATGAAGCCTAGGCCCTGATGTTTTAATGGGTTCGTTAACCTTTTGTATTGCAGTAATATTCTTTTGCAAATCTCCTAGCTTCTCTAATATTTGGATGTCCTCATGTGTAAAAGAATATGTTTGAGGTAACTAGCAAAAGAGCTCGTGCGTTGCAACGGAAGCAAACCATACAACACGTCTTAACCTAATAATCATGACTTGAGATCTTTATTTAAACTTACTGCATAAATAGAATTTAAAAAATGTTAAATAAGTAAAATAACATCATATTTAGATTATACACATCACTATAGATTCAAATTACATTACAAATAGAAATTTAAAAACTAAATAGGTAAGATACATTAGATTTCGATTCAACACATTTTTTGAATGAAAGTTCATATGTAATAATTTAAAATTAAAGTTACAGTTTAAAAGATAAAATTGTTTATAGTATTTGTTAATTATAATTGGACCGTGGATTAATTAACAACATGGATTGGCCTCCTTATGAAAAATGGATTGTACACTATTGATTAAAATTACAGCATAAATATTATTTAAAAATTATTAAATAAATAAAATAATATTATATTTAAATTGTGCGCATCACTATTGATTTAAATTACATTATAAACAGAATTTTAAAAAATTAAATAGATAAACTAACATTATATTCAGATTTTACATATTTTTCTAAAAATTTCATATATAATAATGTAAAATTGGAGTTACTGTTTAAAAGACATATTTTTTAAAAGTATTTTGCACTTATAATTTAACTATAGATTAATTAATTAAAAAACTGTAGGAGTGTTTTCGGAAACATACGGAAAATGATTGGTTTTTTTTACTCAAGTATGTACTGCGGGTTTATTTTATGAAAACTGAAGGAGGTTTCTATAAAAAATCTAGAAAATGATTCGTTCTCTCACTGTGTTATGTACTGCGGGTTGATTTCGGGAAAGCACAGGGGTTTCCTGTAAAAACGAAAAAACGATTCATCTCTCACTTAAATCTGGACTGCGGGTTGATTTTGGGAAACTTTAGGGGGTTTTCTGCAAAACGACCACGATGGACGAAAGAAGCATTGTGTGCTTTATTATTAGGGAGAGATGGAGGAGTTCCTACCATTCTTTCTACTATTTCATATGCAACAGTGGGATCCAATTCGATAAAATTTCCTTTTGCAGCGAAGTCTAGAACCTGTCTATGAGACATCCCTAGACCTATATAAAAATTACGAAGGAGGATCTTCATATCATTCTTTATGGTAGCATTATGATGAAACTCAATTATATGATACCATGTGCTACTGCAACAAAAGACCTTCCAACGACGTCAGAAATAGGAGTGTTACTTGATACTCCTCAGTAACGGCACCAGAAATACTTCTGATGCCAGTTGTGCTTCCCTAGCAACGGCGTCGGGAATAGTCGTGTCGACGACACCAAGAATCCTTCTGTTACGGCTACGCCTTAAGGGACTTCCTAGGCAAATATGCAAAGGATTTCCCCCGTGGCCTTGGAGCCTTGTGTTGGTGTTCCCTCGAAACGGAAAGGGTGATGTAGCACAGCGGTGGTAAGTATTTCCCTCAGTTTGAGAACCAAGGTATCAATCCAGTGGAGGAGTATCTCAAGATCCTGCACAAACACAAAAGCTTGCTCCCAAGCTATGAAGGGGTTGTCAATCCCTTATAGATTGTTTGTCAACTGAGAACTAAAAGCAACAAAGTAACAAAGCAAAATAAAAGCAGAGGTGTAAATGATGGATGTGAATAGACTTGGGGGCCGTAGTGTTTACTAGTGTCTTCTCTCATGAAAGCAAGTAGACGGTGGGTGCACAAATTACTGGCGAGCAATTGATAGAACCGCGCAAAGTCGTGACGATATCTAAGTCAATGATTATATCTATAGGCATCACGTCCAAAACAAGTAGACCGATACTTTCTGCATCTACTACTATTACTCCACACGTCGACCGCTATCGAGCATGCATCTAGTGTATTAAGTCCAAAAGAACAGAGTAACGCCTTAAGCAAGATGGCATGATGTAGAGGGATAATCTCAAACCAATGATGAAAACCCCATCTTTTTACCCTTGATGGCAACTACTTAATGTGTGCCTTGCTGCCCCTACTGTCATTGGGAAAGGTCACCACATGGCAGAACCCAAAACCAAGCACTTCTCCCATTGCAAGAATCATAGATCTAGTTGGCCAAACAAAACCCAAGACTCGGAGAGACTTACAAGGATATCAAATCATGCATATAAGAAATCAGCAAAGACTCAAATATATATCATAGATAATCTGATCACAAATCCACAATTCATCGGATCTCGACAAACACACCGCCAAAGAAGATTACATCGGATAGATCGCCATGACGATCATGGAGAACTTTGTATTGAAGATCCAAGAGAGAGAAGAAGCCATCTAGCTACTAACTACGGACCCGTAGGTCTGAAGTGAACTACTCACGAGTCATTGGAGGGGTGATGATGATGATGAAGAAGCCCTCCAACTCCAAAGTCCCCTCCGACAGGGCGCCGGGAAGGGTCTCCAGATGAGATCTCGCGGAAACGGAAGATTGCAGCGGCGGAAAAGTATTTTCGAGGCTCCCCTGATTTTTTCCTGAATATTTGGGAATATATAGGCCAAGGATCTAGGTCAGGGGCGGCCAGGGAGGCCACAAGCCCTGACACCGCCGCCTCCCCCCTAGTGGCGGAGTGGGAGCTTGTGGGCTCCCTGGAGCCCACCTGGCTTGGCCCAAAGGCCCCCTGATCTTCTTCCGTTTGGAAAAAAATCATTTCGGAATTTTTATTCTGTTTGGACTCCGTTCCAAAATCAGATCTGAAAAGAGACAAAAACACAGAAAAAACAGGAACTGACACTTGGCACTGAATTAATAAGTTAGTCCAAAAAAAGATATATAAAAGGTACATAAAACATCCAAAGAAGACAAGATAATAGCGTGAAACCTTCAAAAATTATAGATACGTTTGAGACGTATCAAGCATCCCCAAGCTTAACTCCTGCTCGTCCTCGAGTAGGGAAGTGATAAAGAATTAATTTTTGATGCTTTCATGCTACCTAGCATAGATGTCCTTTGTAATTCCTCTTATGTGACGTGAATGTTCAGATCCATTAGATTCAAAACAATAGTTTTCTATTGACGTGGAAACAATAATAATTCAAGCAAACTAGCAAGGTAATCATGAACTTTCAAAATAACAAGGCCAAAAGAAAGTTATCCCTACAAAAGCATATAGTCTGGCTATGCTCTATCATCATTGCACAACGAATTTAAATCATGCACAACCCCGGTATTGGCCAAGTAATTGTTTCACACCTTTACTTTCTCAAACCTTTTCAACTCTCACGCAATACATGAGCGTGAGCCATGGTTATAGCACTATAGATGGTGTGGAATGTGGTGGAGGTTGCAAGACAAAAAGGAGAAGATAGTCACATTAACTACGCATATCAATGAGCCGTGGAGATGCTTATCAATAGATATCAATGTGAATGAGTAGGGATTGCCATACAAATGATGCACTAGAGCTACGAGTATGTGAAAGCTCTTAAATAAAACTAGTGGGTGTGCGTCCAACTTGCTTGCTCACGAAAACCTAAGGCAATTTTGAGGAAGCCTATCAATGGAATATACAAACCAAGTTATATAATGAAAATTTCGCACTAGCTATATGGTGGTGACAAAACAAGAGACTCTCAATCATGAAGATCATGGTGCTTAATATGCACAAGTGTGGAAAAAGTGGTAGCATTGTCCCTTCTCTCTTTTTCTCTCATTTGTTTTTTATTTTTTTGGTGGGCTCTTTGGCCTCACTTTTTTTTGGTGGGCTTCTTTGGCCTCTTTTATTTCCTCACATGGGACAATGCTCCATTAATGATGATCATCACACTTTTAACTCAAAACTTAGAGCAACTATGACTCTATATGGAATGCCTTCGGTAGTGTACCGTGACAAAGATCTACGATGGCATAGACATCAATGGAAACATCATGCTAGATATCTTACGATCATGCAATGGCAATGTAGACGTGGTGGCACATGTCATGGTGGTAGTTGCATGGCAATATATCTAGGAATGACTTTGAAAAAGCCATAGTAGGTAGGTATGGTGGCTGTTTTGAGGGAGGCTAATGGTGGATTTTGTGCATCGGCGAAAGTTGCACGGCACTAAGAAGATAGTGATGGTGGAAGGTGAAAGTGCATCTAAACCATGGACTCAACATTAGTCATGAAGAACTCATATACTTGTTGCAAAAGTTTTATTAGTAACCAAAACAAATCATTCAACGCATACTCCTAGGGGAAGGGTTGGTAGGTATAAACAATCGCGCGATCCCGACCACGACGCAAAGGATGACAATCAATATACTAATCATGCTCAGATTTCATCACATAGCGGTTCACCATACGTGCATGCTACGGGAATCACTAACTTCAACACACGTATTTCTAGATCCACAAGACCTTACTAGCATGACTTGAATATTACCATAACCACAACTCAAAACTAATTGAGATGAATCAAACTTCTCTAACTGTTCAATGCACATGAAGGTGGAAGTTTCCGTATCCCTTTGGATAACTACCCCTTTTGAGACTACTTTCAAAGCATAGATCAACTACCAAGACACGCACCGCTGTGCTCTAAAAGATATAAGTGAAGCACATAGAGCAAAAGTATCTAGCTCAAAAGATATAAGTGAAGCACATGTGAGCTGAATTGTCTACCAAAAGATATAAGTGAAGCTCGACAAAATCACGGTGAGTGCATGTCTCTCTCTCTAGGTGTGCAGCAAGGATGATTATGACACAAAAAAAATAAAACACTCCTACGATACAAGACGCTCCAAGCAAAAAACACATAACATGTGGTGAATAAAAATATAGCCCAAGTAACACCGATGGATTGAACACGAAAGAGGGGATGCCTTCCCGGGGCATCCCCAAGCTTAGGATTTTACGGCATCCTTGAATCTCTTGGGGTGCCTTGGGCATCCCCAAGCTTGAGCTCTTGCCACTCTTTATCATTTTGTCCATAAGAACTTCACCCAAAACTTGAAAACTTCACAACACGAAACTTAAACAGAAACTCGTGATAACATTAGTATGAGAAAGCAAACCACCACTTCCTTAGGTACTGTAGCAAACTTAAATTCCACTTGCTCTGATGTTGGGTTACTGTACTTTCCATCTCCCATGGCTAATACCCCCCGATACTATCCATAGTTTCATCAAAATAAGCAACCAACATAACAAAAACAGAATCTGTTAACAGCAGTCCAGTCTGTAGAAATCTGTATATTTCGTATACCTATGGCCTATGGTACTTCAAAAATTCTGAAAATTTACGGAAGTCTTAAGAATTTGCGTAGCAATCAGCAGCAAAAAGAATCAACTCAAAATCTCTTACAGAAAAAAAAATGAAAATTCTTTTCGTGAGCAGAAAGTTTCTGTCTTTCCAGCATGACCAAACGATCATCCCCAAGACTAATCATAACGGTTTTGCTTGGCACAAACGCAAAAAGAAACACAAAAACACAATCATAACAGAATTATGAAAGTGTGGAAAACACAAAACATAAATAAAAATGATAGATTCGTTGGATTGCCTCCCAACAAGCGCTTTTGTTTAACGCTCTTAGCTAGGCGAAAGTGATGGAATCACGTATAGTCATCTTTGGTGCTCAAACCATAGGTAGCCCTCATCATTGATTCATAAGGCAATCTTATTTTCTTTCTAGGAAAGTGCTCCATGCCCTTCTTTAAAGGAAATTGAAATCTAATATTCCCTTCCTTCATATCGATGATAGCACCAATAGTCCTTAGGAAAGGTCTACCAAGAATAATGGGATATGAAGGATTGCAATCTATGTCAAGTACAATGAAATCCACGGGTACATAGTTCTTATATGCAACAATAAGAACATCATCGATCCTCCCCATGGGTTTCTTGACAGTAGAATCCGCAAGATGCAAATTAAGAGAACACTCTTCAATCTCATGAAAACCAAGAATATCACATAAAGACTTTGGAATCGCGGAAACACTAGCACCCAAATCACACGAAGCATTGCACTCATAGTTTTTGATCTTGATTTTGATAGTAGGTTCCCACTCATCATGAAGTTTTCTGGGTATAGAGACTTCTAGTTCGAGCTTCTCTTCAAGAGATTTCATCATAGCATCTACGATATGCGCGGTAAAGGCTTTGCTTTGGCTATAAGCATGTGGAGAGTTTGCAATGGATTGCATCAAAGAAATGCATTCAAACAAGGAGCAATTATCATAATTGAATTCCTTGAAATCCAAAGTGGGAGTTTCATTACTACCCAAAATTTTGACTTCTTCTACTCCACTCTCCACACCTTTATCATCAAGATAGGTGGACTCCGAATCATTGGGGCGTTTTTCAACCAAAGTGGATTCATATCCAGCCCCTCCATAAGTAGGTTTGACACGCGAAAACAAATATTCAAGAGGAGACACACCAAGCACTTTAAGATCTTCGTGATTTGCATCACTAGAACACACCCTTTTAAACCATTCATGTATAGCGCGAATTTGGGCGGTTCTTTCTTTGCTCTCATTCATGGAGATACGCATAGCTTTCAAAGTTTCATCCAAGTTGACCTTGGGAGGAGCGCATCTAACTTTCAAAGCATCAATATCACAAGACATCCTATCAACGTTCTTAGCCAAATCGTCTATTTTGAGTAGTTTTTCCTCTATGGACGCATTGAAAATCTTTTGAGAGTTGATGAACTCTCTGATATTACTCTCTAAATCAGAGGGTAATTTGTTGTGATTTCCATAAGTGTTGTTGTAGGAATTGCCATAATTGTTAGAGGAGTTACTAGGAAAAGGCCTAGGGACATAGTTTCCTCTAAAAGCATTATTGTTGCCAAAATTGTTCCTACCAACAAAATCCACGTCCAAACTAGCGTTGCTACTCTCAATCAAAGAAGATAGTGGCATTTCATTAGGATCTACGGTAGCGTTTCTACTAGCAACCAAATTCATCAACTCGTCGATCTTAGCACTAAGCGAGTTAATCTCTTCTATAGCGTGCACCTTTTTGCTAGCAGGCGACCTTTCAGTGTGCCACTGAGAGTAGTTGGTCATGATATTGTCTAGGAGTTTTGTAGCATATCCTAACGTGATTTCCATGAACGTTCCACCTGAGGCGGAGTCCAAGATATTGCGAGAAGAGAAATTCAAGCCAGCGTAAAAGATTTGTATAATCATCCACAAACTCAAGCCATGAGCGGGACAATTTCTAATCATAAGCTTCATCCTCTCCCAAGATTGTGCAACGTGTTCATGATCAAGTTGCTTGAAATTCATGATATCGATACGTAAGGAGATGATCTTAGCCGACGGAAAATACTTGGATATGTAAGCATCTTTGCACTTATCCCAAGAATCGATACTATTTTTAGGCAAAGAAGAAAACCAAGTTTTTGCGCGATCTTGCAACGAGAAAGGAAAAAGTTTCAACTTAACCACGTCATTATCCACATCTCTTTTATTTTGCATATCGCAAAGCTCAATGAAGGTATTGATATGGGATGCGGCATCTTCACTAGGAAGGCCAGAGAATTGCTCTTTCATAACAAGATTCAGCAAAGATGCGTTGATTTCATACGATTCCGCACTAGTGGCAGGAGCAATCGGAGTACTAATAAAATCATTATTATTAGTGCTCGAGAAGTCGCAAAGTTTGGTGTTTTCAGCCATGATGACTTCAACAAACAAACAAGCACACAAGCAAGCAAGAAAACCGGCAAAGGCAAAAGAAAACGGCGAAGGCGAAAGGCGAATGAAAACGACAAATGTGAAGTGGGGGAGAGGAAAACAAGAGGCAAATGGCAACAAAAGTAAATGCAAGAGAAGAGTTTGTGAGACCTACTTGGATAGAACTTGATTTCTCCTCCCCGGCAACGGCGCCAGAAATACTTATGCTACTGTAACAAAAGACCTTCCAACGGCGCCAGAAATAGGCACGTCGACGGGAGAATACTTGGCTTGATCTTTCTGCTCCGGCTACGCCTTAAGGGACTTCTTAGGCAAGTGTGCAAATGATTTCCCCCGTGGCCTTGGAGCCTTGCGTTGGTGTTCCCTCGAAGCGGAGAGGGTGATGTAGCGTAGCGGTGGTAAGTATTCCCCTCAGTTTGAGAACCAAGATATCAATCCAGTGGAGGAGTATCTCAAGATCCTGCACAAACACAAAAACTTGCTCCCAACGCTATGAAGGGGTTGTCAATCCCTTATAGATTGTTTGTCAAGTGAGAACTGAAAGCAACAAAGTAACAAAGCAATGTAAAAGCAGAGATGTAAACGATGGATGTGAATAGACCTGGGGGCCGTAGTGTTTACTAGTGGCTTCTCTCATGAAAGCAAGTAGACGGTGGGTCAACAAATTACTGTCGAGCAATTGATAGAACCGCGCAAAGTCGTGACGATATCTATGCAATGATTATTTCTATAGGCATCACGTCCAAAACAAGTAGACCGATACTGTCTGCATCTACTACTATTACTCCACACGTCGACCGCTATCCAGCATGCATCTAGTGTATTAAGTCCATAAGAACAGAGTAACGCCTTAAGCAAGATGACATGATGTAGAGGGATAATCTCAAACCAATGATAAAAACCCCATCTTTTTACCCTTGATGGCAACTACTTGAGGTGTGCCTTGCTGCCCCTACTGTCAGTGGAAAAGGTCACCACATGGCAGAACCCAAAACCAAGCACTTCTCCCATTGCAAGAATCATAGATCTAGTTGGCCAAACAAAACCCAAGACTCGGAGAGACTTACAAGGATATCAAATCATGCATATAAGAAATCAACAAAGACTCAAATATATATCATAGATAATCTGATCACAAATCCACAATTCATTGGATCTTGACAAACACACCGCCAAAGAAGATTACATCAGATAGATCGCCATGAAGATCATGAAGAACTTTGTATTGAAGATCCAAGAGAGAGAAGAAGCCATCTAGCTACTAACTACGGACCCGTAGGTCTGAAGTGAACTACTCACGAGTCATTGGAGGGGCGATGATGATGATGAAGAAGCCCTCCAACTCCAAAGTCCCCTCCGACAAGGTGTCGGGAAGGGTCTCCAGATGAGATCTCGCGGAAACGGAAGCTTGCGACGGTGGAAAAGTATTTTCGAGGCTCCCCTGATTTTTTGCGAAATATTTGGGAATTTATAGGTCAGGGGGCGGCCAGGGAGGCCACAAGCCTGCCCACCGCCGCCTCCCCCTGGTGGCAGAGTGGGGGCTTGTGGGCTCCCTGGAGCCCAGCTGTCTTGGCCCTAAGGCCCCCTGATCTTCTTCCGTTCGAAAAAAAAATCATTTCGGGGTTTTTCTTCCGTTTGGACTCCATTCCAAAATCAGATCTGAAAAGAGTCAAAAACACGGAAAAAAACAGGAACTGGCACTTGGCACTGAATTAATAAGTTAGTCCCAAAAAAGATATAAAAGGTACATAAAACAACCAAAGAAGACAAGATAACAGCGTGAAACCATCAAAAATTATAGATACGTTTGAGACGTATCAGGATCCAAAGTGGGAATGGTGTTGAAAAATTTAAGGGAGAAGGAACCTATAGTTAATGATTCCTCTAGAATTGGCAAACTAGAAGATGTCATAACCAACTTGGGTTCCGGTTTTGCCGTTGTGCAAAATACTCCAAATCTCACTCTCAAAAAGACCGTCAAGTCTGTTTTTGTTCCTAAAGCTAGTGGTGAGTCATCCAATAAAGATGAAGATCTTAAGATGGTAAATGATCACGCTACTTATGGTTTGAGCACCAAAGATGACTATAGGTGATTTCATCACCTTTTGCCTAGCTAAGGGCGTTAAACATTAGCGCTTGTTGGGAGGCAACCCAATGAATCTATCATTTTTCTTTCTGTTTTGTGTTTTCCACACTTTCATAATTATGTTATTATTGTGTTTTTTATGTTTCTTTTTGCGTTTGTGCCAAGAAAAACCGTTATGATTAGTCTTGGGGATGATCGTTTGGTCATGCTGGAAAAGACAGAAACTTTCTGCTCACGAAAAGAATTTTCATTTTTTTTCTGTAAGAGCTTTTGAGTTGATTCTTTTTTCTGCTGATTGCTCCGCAAATTCTTCAAACTGTCGTAAGTTTTCAGAATTTGTGAAGTACGAGAAGTATACGAAGTATACATATTGCTACAGACTGGTCTGCTGTTAACAGATTCTGTTTTTGTTGAGTTGGTTGCTTATTTTGATGAAACTATGGATAGTATTGGGGGTATTAGCCATGGAAGAGTGAAAATACAGTAACCCAACATCAACATAAGTAGAATTTAAGTTTTCTACAGTATCTAAGGAAGTGGTTGTTTGCTTTCTTATACTAATGTTATCACGAGTTTCTGTTTAAGTTTCGTGTTGTGAAGTTTTCAAGTTTTGGGTGAAGTTCTTATGGACAAAGAGATAAAGAGTGGCAAGAGCTCAAGCTTGGGGATGGCCAAGGCACCCAAGATGATTCAAGGATGTCGTAAAAGCCTAAGCTTGGGGATGCCCAGGGAAGGCATCCCCTCTTTCGTCTTCAATCCATCGGTAACGTTACTTGGGGCTATATTTTTATTCACCACATGTTATGTGTTTTGCTTTGAGCGTCTTGTATCGTAGGAGTCTTTTATTTTTGTTGTGTCACAATCATCCTTGCTGCACGCCTAGAGAGAGAGACATGCACTCACCGTGATTTTGTCGAGCTTCACTTATATCCTTTGGTAAACAATTCAGCTCACATGTGCTTCACTTATATCTTTTGAGCTAGTTGATTTCGCTCTATGTGCTTCACTTATATATTTTAGAGCACGGCGGTGCGTGGCTTGGTAGTTGATCTATGCTTTGAATGTAGTCTCAAAAGGGGTAGTTATCCAAAGGGATATGAAGACTTCCACCTTCATGTGCATTGAATAGTTAGAGAAGTTTGATTCATCTCAATTAGTTTTGAGTTGTGGTTGTGGTAATATTGAATTTATGGTAGTAAGGTGTTGTGGATCTAGAAATATTTGTGTTGAAGTTAGTGATTCCCGTAGCATGCGCGTATGGTGAACCGCTATGTGATGAAGTCTGAGCATGATTAGTCTATTGATTGTCATCCTTTGTGTGGCGTTCGGGATCGCGCGATGGTTTATACCTACCAACCCTTCCCCTAAGAGTATGCGTTGAATACTTTGTTTCGATTACTACTAAAACTTTTGCAACAAGTATATGAGTTCTTCATGACTAATGTTGAGTCCATGGTTTAGATGCACTTTTACCTTCCACCATCACTATCTTCTTAGTGTCGTGCAACTTTCGCCGGTGCATGATACGTCCATTTTGCATCATGCTTTCATGTTGATATTTATTGCTTTTGGGGCTGTTATATTACTTGTGGTACCATATTTATGCCTTTTCTCTCTTATTTTGCAAGGTTTCTTTGAAGAGGGAGAATTCAGGCAGGTGGAATTCTGGACTGAAAAAGGAGCAAATCTTAGTCCACTATTCTGCACATCTCCAAATGCCCTGAAAAGTTACATGGATTTTTTTGGGATTATATAAAAAATACTGGGCGAAAGAACTACCGGAGGGGGGCTGCCAGGGCGCCACAAGCCCTGACACCGCCACCCTCCTGGTGGCGGAGTGGGGGCTTGTGGGCTCCCTGACGGCCCACTAGCCCCCTCTTTTGCTATATGAAGCGTCTTGGTCCAGAAAAAATCAGACAAGAGCTTTTTCGTGGTTTCGCCACCGCCACGAGGCGGAACTTGAGCAGATCCAATCTAGAGCTCCGGCAGGACGATCCTGCCGGGGAAACTTCCCTCCCGGAGGGGGAAATCGTCGCCATCGTCATCACCAACACTCCTCTCGTCGGAGGGGAGGCATCTTCATCAACATCTTCATCAGCATCATCTCCTCTCCAATCCCTAGTTCATCTCTTGTAACCAATCTTCTTCTCGCAACTCCGATTGGTACTTGTAAGGTTGCTAGTAGTGTTGATTACTCTTTGTAGTTGATGCTAGTTGGATTACTTGGTGGAAGAGTTTATGTTCAGATCCTTGATGCTATTCATTACACCTCTGATCATGATTATGATTATGTTTTGTGAGTAGTTACTTTTGTTCCTGAGGACATGGGATAAGTCATGCTGATAATAGTCATTTGAATTTGATATTCGTTCGGCATTTTGATATGTTGTATGTTGTTTTTCCTCTAGTGGTGTTATGTGAACGTCGACTACATAACACTTCACCATATTTGGGCCTAGAGGAAGGCATTGGGAAGTAGTAAGTAGATGACGGGTTGCTGGTGAGGGGCTGATTTGGATCTACTAGTTTAATGCTATGGTTAGACTTTGTCTTAATTCTTCTTTTGTAGTTGTGGATGCTTGCGAGAGAGGTTAATCATAAGTGGGATGCTTGTCCAAGTAAGGGCAGTACCCAAGCGCCAGTCCACCCACATATCAAACTATCAAAGTAACAAACGCGAATCATATGAACATGATGAAACTAGCATGACAGAAATTCCCGTGTGTCCTTGGGAGCGTTTTTCCTCCTATAAGACTTTGTCCAGGCTTGTCCCTTGCTACAAAAGGGATTGGGCCACTGGCTGCACCATTGCTATTACTTGTTACTTGTTACTTTTTGCTTGCTACATTTCACCTCGCTACACAATCACTTGTTACCGCTACTTTCAGTGCTTGTAGTTATTACCTTGCTCAATTCCGTTTATCAGAGCCTTCTGCTCTTCGTTGGGTTCGACACTCTTACTTATCGAAAGGACTATGATTGATCCCCTATACTTGTGGGTCATCAGTGCACAAAACCCACCATTAGCCTCCCTCAAAACAGCCACCATACCTACCTACTATGGCTTTTTCAAAGTCATTTCGAGATATATTGCCATGCAACTACCACCATGACATGTGCCACCACTTCTACATTGCCATTGCATGATCGTAAGATAGCTAGCATGATGTTTCCATTAATGTCTATGCCATGCTAGATCATTGCCACGGTACACTACCGAAGGCATTCCATATAGAGTCATTATTGTTCTAAGTTTTGAGTTGAAAGCGTGATGATCATCATTGATGGAGCATTGTCCCATGTGCGGAAATAAAAGAGGCCAACGAATCCCATATACAAAAAGAGGCCAAAGATGCCCACCAAAAAAAAAGAGGCCAAAGAGCCCACCAAAAAAAATGATGAGAGAAAAAGAGAGAAGGGACAATGCTACTATCCTTCCACACTTGTGCTTATTAAGCACCATGATCTTCATGATTGAGAGTCTCTCGTTTAGTCACCACCATATAGCTAGTGGGAAATTTTCATTATATAACTTGGCTTGTATATTCCAATGATAGGCTTCCTCAAATTTGCCTTAGATCTTCGTGAGCAAGCAAGTTGGATGCACACCCACTAGTTTTCTTTAAGAGCTTTCACATACTCTTAGCTCTAGTGCATCATTTGTATGGAAATCCCTACTCATTCACATTGATATCTATTGATGAGCATCTCCACGGCTCATTGATATGCCTAGTTAATGTGATCATCTTTTCCTTGTTTGTCTTGCAACCTCCACCACACCCACACCACTTATAGTGCTAAAACCATGGCTCACGCTCATGTATTGCGTGAGAGTTGAAAAGGTTTGAGAAAGTAAAGGTGTGAAAACAATTACTTGGCCAATACCGGGGTTGTGCGTGATTTAAATTCATTGTGCAATGATGATAGAGCATAGCCAGACTATATGATTTTGTAGGGATAACTTTCTTTTGGCCTTGCTATTTTGAAAGTTCATGATTACCTTGCTAGTTTGCTTGAAGTATTATTGTTTCCACGTCAATAGCAAACTATTGTTTTGAATCTAATGGATCTGAACATTCACGTCACATAAGAGGAGTTACAAAGGACATCTATGCTAGGTAGCATGAAAGCATCAAAAATTCATTCTTTATCACTTCCCTACTCGAGGACGAGCAGGAATTAAGCTTGGGGATGCTTGATACGTCTCAACGTATCTATAATTTTTTACGGTTTCATGCTGTTATCTTGTCATCTTTGGTTGTTTTATGTACCTTTTATATATTTTTTGGGACTAACTTATTAATTCAGTGCCAAGTGCCAGTTCCTGTTTTTTCTGTGTTCTTGACTCTTTTCAGATCTGATTTTGGAACGGAGTCCAAACGGAATAAAATCCCCAAAATAAATTTTTCCAGAACGAAAGAAGATCAAGGGACTTGAGGCCAAGGTAGGAGAGCCACAGGGGGCCCACAAGCCCTGTAGCCGCCACCAGGGGGGCGGCTACCAGGCTTGTGGCCTCCCTGGCGCCCCCCTCCCTGGCGCCCCCCTCACCTAGCTCCCTAAAATACAGAAAAAATGAGGGAATACACGAAAACACTTTTCCGCCGCCGCAAGCTTCCGTTTCCGCGAGATCTCATGTGGAGACCCTTCCTGGTGCCCTGCCGGAGGGGACTTTAGAGTTGGAGGGCTTCTACATCAACATCATCGCCCCTCCAATGACTCGTGAGTAGTTCACTTCAGACCTACGGGTCCATAGTTAGTAGCTAGATGGCTTCTTCTCTCTCTTGTATCTTCAATACAAAGTTCTCCATGATCTTCATGGAGATCTATCTGATGTAATCCTCTTTGGCGGTGTGTTTGTCGAGATCCGATGAATTGTGGATTTGTGATCAGATTATCTATGATATATATTTGAGTCTTTGCTGATTTCTTATATGCATGATTTGATATCCTTGTAAGTCTCTCCGAGTCTTGGGTTTTGTTTGGCCAACTAGATCTATGATTCTTGCAATGGGAGAAGTGCTTGGTTTTGGGTTCATACCGTGTGGTGACCTTTCCCAGTGACAGAAGGGGCAGCAAGGCACGCATCGTGTTGTTGCCATCAAGGGTAACAAGATGGGCTTTTATCGTAGATATGAGATTGTCCATCTACATCATGTCGTTTTGCTTAGGGCGTTACTATGTTCTTTTTGACTTAATACACTAGATGCATGCTAGATAGCGGTCGACGTGTGGAGTAATAGTAGTAGATGCAGAAAGTATCGGTCTACTTGTTTTGGACGTGATGCCTATAGATATAATCATTGCCTTAGATAACGTCACGACTTTGCGCGGTTCTATCAATTGGTCGACAGTAATTCATTCACCCACCGTCTACTTGCTTTCATGAGAGAAGCCACTAGTGAACACTACGGCCCCCGGGTCTATTCACACATATCGTTTCCATTTTCGCTTTTACTTTGCTTTGTTTCTTTTTTGCTTTCAGTTCTCACTTGGCAAACAATCTATAAGGGATTGACAACCCCTTCATAGCGTTGGGTGCAAGCTCTTTGTGTTTGTGCACGTACTTGTGATAATCCTTCACTGGATCGATACCTTGGTTCACAAAAGTGAGGGAAATAGTTACAACCGCTGTGCTACATCACCCTTTCCGCTTCGAGGGAACACCAACGCAAGGCTCCAAGGCCACGGGGGAATCCTTTGCATATTTGTCAAGGAAGTCCCTAAAGGCGTAGCCGTAGCAGAAGGATTCCTGGTGCCATTGCTGAGGAGTATCAAGACAAGAAGAGTCTCCCGTCAGCACGCTTGTTTCTGGCGCCGTTGAAAGGTCTTTTGTTGCAGTAGCATAATCCAACTATCATCAACTACAAAGAGTAATCAACACTACTAGCAACCTTACAAGCACCAATCGGAGTCGCGAGAAGGAGATTGGTTACAAGTGATGAACTAGGGTTTGGAGATGAGATGGTGCTGATGAAGATGTTGATGGTGATGAGTCCCCTCCGACGAGAGGAGTGTTGGTGATGACGATGGCGACGATTTCCCCCTCTGGGAGGGAGTTTCCCCGGCAAGATCATCCTGCCGGAGCTCTAGATTGGTTCTGCTCAAGTTCCGCCTCGTGCCGGCGGCGAATCCACGAAAAAGCTCCTCCTTGATTTTTTTTCCGGACGAAACCCTTCATATAGCAGAAGAGGGGGGCCAGTGGGCCAACAGCCTGCCAACAAGCCCCCTAGACGCGACCAGGGGGTGGCCGCGCCTAGCAGGCTTGTGGCCACCTGTTGGCGCCCCTTGATACGTCTCAAACGTATCTAAATTTTTTGATGGTTGACGCTGTTATCTTGTCTTCTTTGTATGTTTTATGTACCTTTTATATATTTTTTGGGACTAACTTATTAATTCAGTGCCAAGCGTTAGTTCCTATTTTTTCTGTGTTTTTGACTCTTTTCAGATCTGATTTTGGAACGGAGTCCAAACGGAATAAAAATCCTGAAATGATTTTTTCCCGAACGGAAGAAGATCAAGGGGCCTCTTGGCCAAGCCAGGTGTGCTCCAGGGAGCCCACAAGCTCCCACTCCACCACGAGGGGCGAGGCGGCGGTGTCAGGGCTTGTGGCCTCCCTGGCCGCCCCCTGACCTAGATCCTTGGCCTATATATTCCCAAATATTCAGCAAAAAATCAGGGGAGCCTCGAAAATACTTTTCCGCCGCCGCAAGCTTCTGTTTCTGGGAGATATCATCTGGAGACCCTTCCCGGCACCCTGCCGGAGGGGACTTTGGAGTTGGAGGGCTTCTTCATCATCAGCATCGCCCGTCCAATGACTCATGAGCAGTTCACTTCAGACCTACGGGTCCGTAGTTAGTAGCTAGATGGCTTCTTCTCTCTCTTTGATCTTCAATACAAAGTTCTCCATGATCTTCATGGAGATCTATCTGATGTAATCTTCTTTAGCGGTGTGTTTGTCGAGATCCGATGAATTGTGGATTTGTGATCAGATTATCTATGATATATATTTGAGTCTTTGCTGATTTCTTATATGCATGATTTGATATCCTTGTAAGTCTCTCCGAGTCTTGGGTTTTGTTTGGCCAACTAGATCTATGATTCTTGCAATGGGAGAAGTGTTTGGTTTTGGGTTCTACCATGTGGTGACCTTTCCCAGTGACAGTAGGGGCAGCAAGGCACACATTAAGTAGTTGCCATCAAGGGTAAAAAGATGGGGTTTTCATCATTGGTTTGAGATTATCCCTCTACATCATGTCATCTTGCTTAAGGCGTTACTCTGTTCTTTTGGACTTAATAAACTAGATGCATGCTGGATAGCGATCGATGTGTGGAGTAATAGTAGTAGATGCAGAAAGTATCGGTCTACTTGTTTTGGACGTGATGCCTATAGATATAATCATTGCCTTAGATATTGTCACGACTTTGCGCGGTTCTATCAATTGCTCGACAGTAATTTGTTCACCCACCGTCTACTTGCTTTCATGAGAGAAGCCACTAGTAAACACTACGACCCCCGGGTCTATTCACATCCATCGTTTACATCTCCGCTTTTACTTTGCTTTGTTACTTTGTTGCTTTCAGTTCTCACTTGGCAAACAATCTATAAGGGATTGACAACCCCTTCATAGCGTTGGGAGCAAGCTTTTGTGTTTGTGCAGGATCTTGAGATACTCCTCCACTGGATTGATACCTTGGTTCTCAAACTGAGGGAAATACTTACCACCGTTGTGCTACATCACCCTTTCCGCTTTGAGGGAACACCAACGCAAGGCTCCAAGGCCACGGGGGAAATCCTTTGCATATTTGCCTAGGAAGTCCCTTAAGGCGTAGCCGCAGCAGAAGGATTCCTGGTGCCGTCGACACGACTATTCCTGGCGCCGTTGCCAGGGAAGCACAACTGACATCAGAAGTATTTCTGGTGCCGTTGCTGAGGAGTATCAAGTAACACTCCTATTTCTGGCGCCGTTGGAAGGTCTTTTGTTGCAGTAGCACCCCTCTGACGCTTCTTCGGCCCAGTATTTTTTATAAATCCGGAAAAAAATCCTCGTTGATTTTTACGGCGTTTGGAGTTGCGCAGAATAGGTATCTCAAACTTGCTCCACTTTCAGGCCAGAATTCCAGGTGCCGGCATTCTCCTTCTTCATGTAAACCTTGCAAAATAATAGAGAAAAGACATAAGTATTGTATCGTGAAGTGAAATAACAGCCCAAGAAGCGATAAATATCAACATGAAAACATGATGCAAAATAAACGTATCAAGCACCTTTAGTCTCGGTTGGTGGCTCGAACCAGGACTAAAGGTCAGTCTTCTGTCCCGGTTCTGGCCATCAACCGGGACCAAAGAGATGCATATATATACCCTCGCCCTTGTCCAACCTCTCCTTTGTTTTTTGGCCATGTGGGAGGTGTGCCTGCCCTGCTCTGTTCACCGTTCTATGCATGTACATGAGGTGTTCGATGAAATGCCCGAGTCACACTTAAGCTTTATCCTCTCCAAGCTCGACCTCCAATCTCCATTTTCCTCAAGATTTGTATAGTTTGGCGATGCACCAACTACACAAGTGTCCTAAAAGGTTATCTACTTCATCCTTTCATCTCTCACTGCTAGTTTAGCTCATTTCAAATGCTCTAGAAGTAGAGTGGTTTATGGGTTTTAGTGTAGGAGTGTATGTGGGAGTTTTTTTTGATTTAGATGCATAATTTGAGCTCAAATTAACTTCTTAGAGTCTGCACATGTGTAGGGTGTCGTCCCGTCCCCGTCCTCACCGTTGTCCATTGCCTGCGCCGATCTCGTCGCCGGCACCACCATGGCCGGCCTCTTGTTCTTATCTTCTTTTAAAAAGAAAAAAAATCTTACTTGTATGATTTAGATAGATACTTGTATAAATTTCTTACTTTTTTATTATTGTTTGTTATTATATAGTGCGATGATTTTGGTATCCGCCCACGTCGGCCCTCGTCCGGCCTATGATTCGGACGTGGTATATTATCTTTTATACCTATTTGTTTCATTTAGTGTTTATGACAATTATGCCGACCAACGTGACATGAGTGTTTTTATCTATGAGGTATGTGAACCGGAAATTCCAACCGACCCTCTTGTTGAGAGGTTAAATGATAATATAATAGTATGGAATAATCAAATAGTTTAGATACATTTGAGACGTATCAGAGATTATCTCGATCGAAGCACCGTTATGTAGATTAGAAGGGAGAAGGAAGAAAGAAGATTAGGAAGGAACTTAGTATAGGTAGAAGAAGAAGAAGCACGTAGAGATCTTACATCCCTCTAGCCTCCTCTCGTGCAAAGGGCCCACCAATGTGCGCTCCTTGTGGCTCAGCTCAGCCTGACTCGCAAGAAACTGCCAATCTGAGTGTGTCTAGTGAGCCAAGCCCAGGGTCAATTTAACTTCCATACGATGCAGGCCCAACAGTAAATGCAGGTAACCAAATAACCAAGTTTCTTGCTACCCGGGCCTGATTGGGCCTAATACACACAACCAAACACGTCCTATAGATCAAAAGTAACACCCGTATTACCCTTATCAAATTGTATGTTTATAAAATCTCAAGAAAACAATTACCAAATAGAAGAAAGCAACAACATGTAACAAAGACTTTATCAAGACTCAGTCTATCAGAGAACACATAAAACAAGTGACTTCGATTATCGTAAGTCCATAGTTTTATGCAGATGCCACACTTTTTTCCAAATGTATGATGTATATATAGTTAACTTATGCATCGGAAAGCTACCCCCATCACAACCCGACAATCCAAAGGGTGCCTGCATTTCCGCATTTCACACAAAATCCGGTGTTCAATGAATAAATAGCGTCGAGATCCCACTGTTTGTAAACACGTTCTAATTGGCCAAATTAGGTAAGTGTAAGATTTGATGGTTGAAAAATAGATGCCATGGATGGGCCAGAGAATAAAAGGCCTGCTATCCATAAAAACTTCCCCGGATAAATGGGCCAAATTAGGTTATTATAATTGAAGATGCTTTAAGGTACTATCATCTTGCGGCTGTCTTTTCCAAAGAATAATAGAAGAGATGCAAAAAAAAGCACCAAAAAATGATAAATAGACTAAATTAAGCACATTTGAGATTTGACGATTTGGAAGTACTAGATGCCACGCGGTTGCGCGGGCGAATAATTATGTGTTGATTCCCATAAGCAAGGCGCCCAGATAAATCAACGCATGAGATGTGAACACTATGCGCCTGCATTTCAGCATTTCACACAAAAGCTGGTGTTCAACTAATAATTTGGCTTCGAGTTCATACTATCTGTAAACACTTTCTAATGGGCCAAATTAGGTAGACATAAGATTTGATGGTTGAAAAATAGATGCTATCCATAAAAACTTCTACGGATAAATGGGCAAAATTAGGTAATTATGATTGAATATATAGGTAAAAGCGCCAAAAAAAAGCAAGCACTCCATGTCGAAGTGTCTGTAAACACTTCCTAATGGGCCAAATTAGGTAAACATAAGATTTGATGGTTGAAAAATAGATGCTATCCGTAAAAACTTCTCCGGATAAATGGGCGAAATTAGGTAATTATGATTGAATATATAGGTTCAAGCGCCAAAAAAAGCAAGCACTCCATGTCGGAGTGTCTGTAAACACTTCCCAATGGGCCAAATTAGGTAGACATAAATTTGATGGTTGAAAAATAGATGCTATACGTAAAAGCTTCTCCGGATAAATAGGCAAAATTAGGTAATTATGATTGATTATATAGGTAAAAGCACCAAAAAAAGCAAGCACTCCATGTTGGAGTGTCTGTAAACACTTCCTAATGGGCCAAATTAGGTAGACATAAGATTTGATGGTTGAAAAATAGATGCTATCCGTAAAAACTTCCCCGGATAAATGGGCGAAATTAGGTAATTATGATTGAATATATAGGTTAAAGCGCCAGAAAAAAGCAAGCACTCCATGTCGGAGTGTATATAACACTTCCTAATGGGCCAAATTAGGTAGACATAAGATTTGCTGGTTGAAAAAAAAGATGCTATCCGTAAAAACTTCTCCGGTTAAATGGGCAAAATTAGGTAATTATGATTAAATATATAGGTAAAAGCGCCAAGAAAAGCAAGCACTCCATGTCGGAGTGTTTGCAAACACTTCCTAATGGGCCAAATTAGGTAGACATAAGATTTGATGGTTGATAAATAGATGCTATCCGTAAAAACTTCCCCGGATAAATGGGCGAAATTAGGTAATTATGATTGAATATATAGGTTAAAGCGCCAGAAAAAAGCAAGCACTCCATGTCGGAGTGTCTATAACAATTCCTAATGGGCCAAATTAGGTAGACATAAGATTTGCTGGTTGAAAAAAAAGATGCTATCCGTAAAAACTTCTCCGGTTAAATGGGCAAAATTAGGTAATTATGATTAAATATATAGGTAAAAGCGCCAATAAAAGCAAGCACTCCATATCGGAGTGTTTGCAAACACTTCCTAATGGGCCAAATTAGGTAGACATAAGATTTGATGGTTGATAAATAGATGCTAAAAATAGATGCTATCCGTAAAAACTTCCCCGGATAAATGGGCGAAATTAGGTAATTATGATTGAATATATAGGTTAAAGCGTCAGAAAAAAGCAAGCACTCCATGTCGGAGTGTTTATAACACTTCCTAATGGGCCAAATTAGGTAGACATAAGATTTGATGGTTGAAAAAAAGATGCTATCCGTAAAAACTTCTCCGGATAAATGTGCAAAATTAGGTAATTATGATTAAATATATAGGTAAAAGCGCCAAGAAAAGCAAGCACTCCATGTCGGAGTGTTTGCAAACACTTCCTAATGGGCCAAATTAGGTAGACATAAGATTTGATGGTTGATAAATAGATGCTATCCAGTGGTTAACAGGCATGTAATGAGACAACCAACCTAATGACCGAAACAAGCATGCCTTTGGAGAAATCTTAATTCTATATGAATTTTTGATTTTGCTAACCTCATGTATCATGGGGTGACAACCACGCCCGTAGGCCGGTATATAAGCTGCTCTCCTTTCCTTTCCTTAGGCAATGTGGTACTATTTGTTTCTGAGAAATAGCAACCGAGAGCAGCGCAATCTGTGGGCCTTCCCACACAATTTGTTTCGTAGGAAGGGAAGACAAGCGTTATTGGCCCAACTTTATTTTTATTTAGTTTAGTTTTCACGGTTCATTTTTTTTCAACTTTACTTTTATTTTTAGAAAGGTTCATGTGTCGAAAATGGTTCAGAACTTTTAAAAACTGTTCCTGCATTTGGAAAACGTTAAATTTCCTAAAAAATGTCCGTGTTTTCAAAATTTGGGAATATATAAATGTTCTATTTTACAAAAAATCTTTGGAATGTTTTAGGTCGATTTTCACAACTTTTCTAAAAATGTTCTCATATAAAGAAATTGTTCACAAATTCTATAAAATCTTCACATTTGCACTTTTCTAGGAGTATCAAAAAATGTTCAAGTTTCTAACAAAATGTGCACAGTTTCAGTTTTTTGGGAGTTTAAAAATGTTCCAGTTTTAAAAATTGTTCACAAATTTAAAAAATATTCATGTTTTCGAGTTTTGTTCGTGCGTACCAAAGTATGTGCGTATTTGTTTTTTCTATATTGTAAAAATTGTTCCCATGTAAAAAGCAATTGTTCAACATTTTCAAAAAATGTTCCATTTCAAAAACAAATGTTCATCATTTTCAAAAAATGCTCCTGTTTTAAAAATATTCGTAAGTCAAAAAAAAATCATATTTTCAGGAAATGTTTTGATTTTTTCCAAATATGGTTTCATATGTGAAGACGGGTTCGAGTTCTTATAGTTATCACGCTACCTATAATAAGTTGCGCACGTTTGGTCTAGTGGCTTGCGGCATTCACCTCCAATCCAAAGTCACGAGTTTGAATCCTTGTAATATCTCTATTTTTACATCTTTTTTTAGTGATGCGCCCGTGGTCTGCTGATGGGCCGGTCCAGTGGAGGCAGCTATGTGCGTTGCTCCAACTATTTGCCACAGAATGCGGGAAATAGGAACTCTCGTCCGTGACAGCCTAACCAACCATCCGTCATCACTTATTCGTCTCTGACACACCGATCAAACAAGCAAATTCTAGCTTATATCATGATGCATATTGTGTTTTGGTCTGACGACAATTCATTGTGGGATGAACTAAACACTACTTAGTTGAGCGTGCCACTAGTAATTTTTGGAAGATTGTTGTTGTGCTGACGCGCGATGCTGTACTAATGTGCTTGCTGGAGAGGGGATAAACCACGAAGGGGCCTCTACATCAACCTTGTTGCTCCAATGATGATGTGTGAGTAGTTCATCACAGGCCTACGGGTCCATAGCTAGTACCGATATGTCTCTCTCTCTCTCTTTTATCTTATACAAAGCTCACCGCGATTCCCGCGGTGATCTATTCGATGTAATCTTCTTTGCTGTGTGTTTGTTGGGATTCGATGAATTGTGGGTTTATGATCAGATTATTCATGAATATTAATTGAGTCACCTCTCAATTATTTTATGCATGATTGTTATAGCTTTGTACTTCTTTCAGATCTATCATTAGGTTTGACCAACTAGATTGATTTATCTTCAGTGTGAGTGATGCTTATGACGGGTTCAATCTTACGGTGCTCAATCCCAGTAACAGAAGGAGACATGACACACATTATATTGCTGCTATTAAGGATAAAATGATGGAGTTTATTCATATTAGTTTAGTTTACTTTGTCTACATCGTGTTATGTTGCTCCAAGTATTACTCTGTTTCATACTTAATACTCTCAATATTCTACATGCATGCTAGATAGTCGTCGTTGAGTAGATTAATAGTAGTAGATGCAGGCAGGAGTCGGTCTATTTGTTTATGAACGTGATGCCTATAGACATGATCATTGCCATGAATAAATATTGAGTAACTATGCACTTTTCTATCAATTTTCCAACAGTAATTTGTCTATCACCGTATGCTATCTTCTTGAGAGACACCTCTAGTAAAAACTATGCCCCTGAGTCTACATAAATATTACTACTAAAACCCTAAAAATATTGATGCCTTTTATTTACTGTTATTTTATTTTATATTTATATATATCTACCAACTATCAATATTTAATCCTTGCAAGTAATGAGTTCAAGGGGCATAAAAACCGTCTTGTCCGCGTTGGGTGCAAGTGTTTGATTCTCTTTGTAGGTGCTGATGACGACGGGAGTTTGTATGATTGTCCTATTGGTTCGATAACCTTGGTTCTCACTAAGAAAATCTTATCATTTTTGTGTTGCATCTCCTCTCCCCCTTCAAGGAAAACCCCAACATAGTTTACAAGTAGCACACGCTAAGCTGATTATACAGGGCAACGGACATCACACACGGTTAGTCCGGCGCAGTCGTGTGTTTGAGATACAATCGCAGACAGATGTTTCATCAGATTCGTTTGTTGTTTATATATATCATCATTTGGGGAAAACGGCAAAAAAAACACAAGAGACGGTCAGAATACAACCAGACCAGCTAGTGGCCCAAATATATACTTCCTTTGTTCCTAAATATAAGTATTTTTAGAGATTCCACTACGAACTACATACGGAGCAAAATAAGTGAATCTACTCTCTAAAGTATATTTATATACATTTGTGTGTAGTTCATACTGAAACCTGTAAAAAAACTTATATTTAAAAACAAATATCGACAACTGTTGCAGCAAAAATAAACATAGTCGTGGGTCTCGGCAACCTCATAAAAATCGACGCAACGATTGACAACGCCTGTAGTAGCAAAACCAAGAAGCAGTTGTAACAAAAGTGGTACAAAATAGTACCAGGAAAACTATATGGCAGCAAAATTTTGGTTAGTTCCACCAAAACCGAAGAAGAATATGGTACCAAATTGGTTCTCTTCTTCCAGCCAAAAGAACGTGGTAGCAGAATCTGGGTTGGTTCTAACAAAAACAGAAGACGTTGGTGGCAAAACTTAGAGCGGGTTCCAGCAAAAAAGAAAAAGAAAAGAAGAAAACGTTGCCAGATCTCCAGCACCCGCAATTGCTGATTGCAACACTTGTCACCGTCGACGGGAACAATGCAGAGGGTGTGGATGGTGGCGCTCCCATGGTCGGAGAACCTGCCGCGCCGTGCCATGTGCATGGTTGCAGCTCTCCGTCGTTAGACGCAGATGGATGCAGCTTCACCCGACAGGTGGTTGTAGCACCCTCCTCCACCGGTGGTTGCCGCACCTTCGCACCCAAATCCGTCGGCGGCCACCTTGCCTGCACCTTCGCCCATGGCATCGCTAGCCGCTCCGTTCATCTTAGAGCAAGTACAATAAAACTAAGTCAGTCAGTTATAAAAAATAAAATAGTATATTTTTGCTTAGTTGAAGAAAATAGAAGAGGAGAAAGAAGGTAAACGAATTCTTAGTTAAGAGCCAGTTCTAACATTGTGAGAGTAAAAGATGAGTCATGTCATGTGCCGCGCCTTGCCATGTGCATGGTTGCAGCTCTCCGTTGTGAGCCGCAGATGGATGCAGCTTCACCCGACAGGTGGTTGTAGATAATGTACGGGGAAAGTAGATAATGTTCAGACAGACGCACAACAGCACGCGTCTCGTGCGGAACGATTTTACGTGGACGTTCGAAGGCAGCATGTCACGTGGCCGGCCAAGGTTTATCAAAGGAGCTTTCTCTGTTAATCACTCGCAAACGGTGAAGATAAGGGGGCATTGCATTCCCTTATGAAACGAGCTTGGCTAGACATACGGAAATATTTTACAGAGAATTACAGACGGACTGGTGTGTGCAGATTTAATTTGTAGAACCTCCGAAATTATCCATACGTCTAGCATTTTTGTGAACCCAAAACAAAGATGAACGAAAGAGGTTTATGCATGCCCAGTCGCCTACTGGAAATTTTACATGACAAAAGGAAGTTAAAGATTGTGCAACTGCACTAATGCAGTATGCATTCATTCATGCACGCAAGCAAAAGTTTATTAGGGAGAATCGGATTGAGTGACTGCAAGATGAGGTGCCAGCGTTGATTGATCGTACCTGCGTCCGGGTCTACTTCTCTCGTACCCAAACGGGAGGCGAATCCGGGTCTACTTCGTACGTGCGTCGGGTGGGTCTCTCATAAAACGCCATAGCTATGCGCCGTATCCATCGATCGAGCTTCAGACACCGCCGCCGCTGCTACATGTGCAGGTGATCGCCGGCCGGCATGAACTGCCTGAGGAACTCCCGGTCCGTCTTCTCCCGGCTCATGACCCTCCGCCGCTACCTCAACCCCACGCACACCTCGCCGGCTCCTCGATCCAGCTCCGACGTCCTTGACTCCATCCGAGGGCTTCTCTTCCGACCCGCAGCCTTCTCTCGAACCCCGGCGCCGCCACTGCCGGCTTCCTTCCCAGATTCGGCTTCCGATTGGGTACGTCTAGCATTTTTACATGCCCAGTCGAGCCACCGTGCACGCAGTTGGTACAAGGAGACCGTGCCCTACACCAACCGCACCGACCGTGTCATCCTCCTGCCAAAGCTCGAGCACGAGCTCGGCTACCTACTCTCAGAGAAGATCAAGGAGGAGCACGGCAACGACATCCTTGGCCCGTCTGACCCGCACACGGGCCGTGTCCGCCACGCCTTCCAGAGGAAGTGTTTCATCTGTGCTTCCTTATCTCGGGTAGCACGACGGCCTTTCAGAGGAGGAAGTTCGTTCTGGTGAGCTTCTCCGATGGAGGTGGACCGAGAGAGGGCGAGGTGTTGGAGGAGGATGTGGGCGCAGCAGATGCAATCGGGGTAGATGCAACGGTGGAAAGCGTGCGGCCTGACATCGTCGCCTCTCTTCACGATCGATGGAGCTAGTTCTCTTCTCGGTAGCTAGGCGTCGAGAGGAAGGGCTCTGATGACCATATGACGAAGCGTAGAACCCTTTGTCTCAGGCCGCATCGTTGGCATCGTTGGATCTACTATGGGCATCATCCGTCCTCTTTTTTTTTCAATGTTGTGATGATCCGTGTTTTTGTTAGAATTAATCCGAGGTACTTCGTCGATCTACCGAGGACCAAGCAATCACACAAGCACAATACCGAGATTTGTTAACGAGGTTCACCGATATGGCTACATCCCCGGGGCTTGACTACGGGCGCTCCTCCCCGTGACACCGTCACAATACCGCACCCCGGCTGTCCGGGCACCGGCACACGCCGCCGGCTCCCCCGCGTACCTATGCTATTATGCTGGCATAAGTTACATCTTGTGTCTAGCCCCGCTATATATGAGAGGCCTAGGATACAAGTGTCCTATCAGGACACGACTCCATATCCTGTCTAAACACAATACTACTCAGAGTCCAACTGTAACCTACCGTGTACACCATATTCGACACAACTCTAACAAACTCCACCTTAGCGAATATTCTCCACCACCTTGAGTTCATCCATGCGTCAAACTTTTATGTACATTGGACTTGAGATACGCCATGAGCACCACTGCTACTTCCAGACTCCATGTGGCTCCACCTGCAACTGTAGTCCCGTCTCGTCTTCTTCACAATCAACCCTCGAGCAAAATTAAGCTCCACATTACTCTAATTACGCTCCCAACTTCCAGAGTATCCATCACTATCACACACCGATCACTGACCTGCGTCAAAATGAATAACTCATATTGGATGTCACACATAAGAGTTACCTGAACTCAACATCACCGCTCTTCCTTGACTGCCTGTCTGAAAGTTGAAGGAATTTCATGTTGGGGAACGTCGCATGGGAAACAAAAAATTTCCTACGCGCACGAAGACCTATCATGGTGATGTCCATCTACGAGAGGGGATATTCGATCTACGTACCCTTGTAGATCGCACAACAGAAGTGTTAGTGAACGCGGTTGATGTAGTGGAACGTCCTCACGTCCCTCGATCCGCCCCGCGAACCGTTCCGCGATCCGTCCCACGATCTAGTGCCGAACGGACGGCACCTCCGCGTTCAGCACACGTACAACTCGACGATGATCTCGGCATTCTTGATCCAGCAAGAGAGACGGAGGGGGTAGATGAGTTCTCCGGCAGCGTGACGGCGCTCCGGAGGTTGGTGGTGATCTAATCTCAGCAGGGCTCCGCCCGAGCTCCGCATAAACGCGATCTAGAGGCAAAACCGTGGAGGTATGTGGTCGGGCTGCCGTGACAAAGTTATCTCAAATCAGCTCTAAAACCTCCGTATATATAGGTGGGATAGGGGGGCCTTGCCTTGAGGCTCAAGGAGCCCCAAGGGGGTCGGCCGAGCTAAGGGGGAGACTCCTCCCCTTCCAAACCAAATCCAACTAGGTTTGGAAGGTGGAGTCCTTCTCTCCTTTCCCACCTCCTATTTTTTTTTCTTTTCTCTTTGATTTTCTTCCTATGGCGCATAGAGCCTTCTTGGGCTGTCCCACCAGCCCACCAAGGGCTGGTGCGCCACCCCCAAGGCCTATGGGCTTCCCCGGGGTGGGTTGCCCCCCCGGTGAACACCCGGAACCCATTCGTCTTTCCCGGTACATTTCCGGTAACTCCGAAAACCTTCCGGTAATCAAATGAGGTCATCCTATATATCAATCTTCGTTTCCGGACCATTTCGGAAACCCTCGTGACGTCCGTGATCTCATCCGGGACTCCGAACAACATTCGGTAACCAACCATATAACTCAAATACGCATAAAACAACGTCGAACCTTAAGTGTGCAGACCCTGTGGGTTCGAGAACTATGTAGACATGACCCGAGAGACTTCTCGGTCAATATCCAATAGCGGGACCTAGATGCCCATATTGGATCCCACATATTCTACGAAGATCTTATCGTTTGAACCTCAGTGCCAAGGATTCATATAATCCCGTATGTCATTCCCTTTGTCCTTCCGTATGTTACTTGCCCGAGATTCGATCGTTAGTATCCGCATACCTATTTCAATCTCGTTTACCGGCAAGTCTCTTTACTCGTTCCGTAATACAAGATCCCGCAACTTACACTAAGTCACATTGCTTGCAAGGCTTGTGTGTGATGTTGTATTACCGAGTGGGCCCCGAGATACCTCTCCGTCACACGGAGTGACAAATCCCAGTCTCGATCCATACTAACTCAACTAGCACCTTCGGAGATACCTGTAGAGCATCTTTATAGTCACCCAGTTACGTTGCGACGTTTGATACACACAAAGCATTCCTCCGGTGTCAGTGAGTTATATGATCTCATGGTCATAGGAACAAATACTTGACACGCAGAAAACAGTAGCAACAAAATGACACGATCAACATGCTACGTCTATTAGTTTGGGTCTAGTCCATCACGTGATTCTCCTAATGACGTGATCCAGTTATCAAGCAACAACACCTTATTCATAATCAGAAGACCCTGACTATCTTTGATCAACTGGCTAGCCAACTAGAGGCTTGCTAGGGACAATGTTTTGTCTATGTATCCACACATGTATATAAGTCTTCATTCAATACAATTATAGCATGGATAATAAACGATTATCTTGATACAGGAATTATAATAATAACTATATTTATTATTGCCTCTAGGGCATAATTCCAACAGTCTCCAACTTGCACTAGAGTCAATAATCTAGCCCTCACATCATCATGCGAATTACATTGTAATAAATCTAACACCCACACAGTTCTGGTGTTGATCATGCTTTGCCCGTGGAAGAGGTTTAGTCAGCGGGTCTGCTACATTCAGATCCGTGTGCACTTTGCATATATTTACGTCCTCCCCTTCGACGTAGTCGCGGATGAGGTTGAAGCGTCGTTTGATGTGTCTGGTCTTCTTGTGAAACCATGGTTCCTTTGCTAAGGCAATGGCACCCGTGTTGTCACAGAACAAGGTTATTGGATTCAGTGCGCTTGGCACCACTCCAAGATCCGTCATGAACTGCTTCATCCAGACACCCTCCTTAGCCGCCTCCGAGGCAGCCATGTACTCCGCTTCACATGTAGAATCTGCTACGACGCTTTGCTTGGAACTGCACCAGCTTACCGCACCCCCATTAAGAATAAATACGTATCTGGTCTGCGACTTAGAGTCGTCCGGATCTGTGTCAAAGCTTGCATCGACGTAACCCTTTACGGCGAGCTCTTCGTCACCTCCATACACGAGAAACATCTCCTTAGTCCTTTTCAGGTACTTCAGGATATTCTTGACCGCCGTCCAGTGATCCACTCCTGGATTACTCTGGAACCTGCCTGCCATACTTATGGCCAGGCTAACGTCCGGTCTAGTGCACAGCATTGCATACATGATAAAACCTATGGCTGAAGCATAGGGGACGGTGCTCATACGCTCTCTATCCTTATCAGTTGCTGGGCACTGAGTCTTACTCAATCTCGTACCTTGTAAAACTGGCAAGAACCCTTTCTTGGACTGTTCCATTTTGAACCTCTTCAAAACTTTATCAAGGTATGTGCTTTGTGAAAGTCCTATCAGGCGTTTTGATCTATCCCTGTAGATCTTAATGCCTAGAATGTAAGCAGCTTCTCCTAGGTCCTTCATAGAGAAACTTTTATTCAAGTAATCCTTTATGCTCTCCAAAAACTCTACGTTGTTTCCAATCAGCAATATGTCATCCACATATAATATTAGAAACGCCACAGAGCTCCCACTCACTTTCTTGTAAATACAAGATTCTCCAACCACTTGTATAAACCCAAATGCTTTGATCACCTCATCAAAGCGTTTGTTCCAACTCTGAGATGCTTGCACCAGTCCATAAATGGATCGCTGGAGCTTGCACACCTTGTCAGCATTCTTAGGATCGACAAAACCTTCGGGTTGCATCATATACAACTCTTCCTTAAGGAAACCGTTATGGAACGCCGTTTTGACATCCATCCGCCAGATTTCATAATCGAAAAATGCAGCTATTGCTAACATGATTCTGACGGACTTAAGCATCGCTACGGGTGATAATTTCTCATCGTAGTCAACTCCTTGAACTTGTGAAAAACCCTTTGCCACAAGTCGAGCTTTATAAAAGGTCACATTGCCGTCAGCGTCCGTCTTCTTCTTAAAGATCCATTTGTTCTTAATAGCCTTGCGGCCCTCAGGTAGTACTTCTAAAGTCCACACTTTGTTTTCATACATGGATCCTATCTCGGACTTCATGGCCTCTAGCCATTTGTTGGAATCTGGGCCCACCATTGCTTCTTCATAATTTGCAGGTTCATTGTTGTCTAACAACATGATTGACAAAACGGGATTACCGTACCACTCTGGAGCAGCACGTGGTCTCGTCGACCTGCGTGGTTCGACAGGAACATGAACCGTAGTTTCATGATCATCATCATTAACTTCCTCCTCAACGGGCGTCGCAACGACAGAGGTTTCCCCTTGCCCTGCGCCACCATCTAGAGGGATGAGAGGTTCGACAACCTCATCAAGTTCTATCTTCCTCCCACTCAATTCTCTCGAGAGAAACTCATTCTTGAGAAAAGCTCCGCTTTTAGCAACAAACACTTTGCCCTCGGATTTGAGATAGAAGGTGTACCCAACTGTCTCTTTTGGGTAATCTATGAAGATGCACTTTTCCGCTTTGGGTTCCAGCTTTTCAGGCTGAAGCTTTTTGACATAAGCATCACATCCTCAAACTTTAAGAAACGACAACTTTGGCCTTTTGCCATACCACAGTTCGTATGGCGTCGTCTCAACGGATTTTGATGGTGCCCTATTTAAAGTCAATGTAGCTGTGTCTAATGCATAACCCCAAAACGATAACGGCAAATCGGTAAGAGACATCATAGATCGCACCATCTCTAATAAAGTACGATTACGACGTTCGGACACACCATTACGCTGTGGTGTTCCAGGCGGTGTCAACTGTGAAACAATTCCATATTGTCTTAAGTGAGCACCAAACTCGAAATCAGATATTCACCCCCACGATCAGACCGTAGGAACTTGATCTTCTTGTTACGATGATTTTCAACTTCACTCTAAAATTGCTTGAACTTTTCAAATGTTTCAGACTTGTGCTTCATTAAGTAGACATAACCATATCTACTCAAATCGTTAGTGAAGGTGAGAAAATAACGATATCCGCCGCGTGCCTCTACGCTCATCGGACCGCACACATCGGTATGTATGATTTCCAACAAGTCACTGGCACGCTCCATTGTTCTGGAGAACGGAGTTTTAGTCATCTTGCCCATGAGGCATGGTTCGCACGTGTCAAGTGAATCAAAGTCAAGTGACTCCAAAAGTCCATCGGCATGGAGTTTCTTCATGCGCTTTACACCAATATGACCTAAGCGGCAGTGCCACAAAAATATGGCGCTATCATTGTTAACTCTAACTCTTTTGGTCTCAATGTTATGTATATGTGTATCACTATCAAGATTCAATATGAACAATCCTCTCACATTGGGTGCATGACCATAAAAGATGTTACTCATAGAAATAGAACAACCATTATTCTCTGACTTAAAAGAGTAACCGTCTCGCAATAAACAAGATCCAGATATAATGTTCATGCTCAACGCAGACACTAAATAACAATTATTCAAGTTCATAACTTATCCTGATGGTAACTGAAGTGAAACTGTGCCGACGGCGATTGCATCAACCTTGGAACCATTTCCTACGCGCATCGTCACTTCATCTTTCGCCAGCCTTCGTCTATTCCGCAGTTTCTGTTTCGAGTTGCAAATATGAGCAACAGAACCGGTATCGAATACCCAGGCACTACTACGAGAGCCGGTTAAGTACACATCAATAACATGTATATCAAATATACCTGATTTTTCTTTGGCCGCCTTCTTATCAGCCAGATACTTGGGGTAGTTGCGCTTCCAGTGACCCATACCCTTGCAATAGTAGCACTCTGTTTTAGGCTTAGGTCCAGCTTTGAGTTTCTTCGTCGGATTGGCAACAGGCTTGCCGCTCTTCTTTGAATTATCCTTCTTGCCTTTGCCGTTTCTCTTGAAACTAGTGGTCTTATTCACCATCAACACTTGATGCTCTTTACGGAGTTCAGACTCTGCGACTTTCAGCATCGCAAACAACTCGACGGGTGACTTGTTCATCCCTTGCATGTTGTAGTTCAACACAAAGCCCTTATAGCTTGGTGACAGTGATTGAAGGATTCTGTCAGTGATAGCTTCTTGCGGGAGTTCAATCCCCAGCTCAGCTAGACGGTTTGAGTACCCAGACATTTTGAGCACATGTTCACTGACAGACGAATTCTCCTCCATCTTGCAAGGTCTCATACCTCTCGATCCGGGCGTTCTTCTGAAAGATAAACTTCAACTCCTGGAACATCTCATATGCTCCATGACGCTCAAAGCAACGTTGAAGTCCCGGTTCTAAGCCATACAAGACTGCACATTGAACTACTGAGTAGTCCTCCTTACGTGTTAACCAAGCGTTCTTAACATCCTGGTCAGCCGTAGCGGGTGGTTCATCTCCTAGCGCAGCATTAAGGACATAATCCTTCTTCCCAGCTTGTAAGATTAGCTTAAGATTACGAGCCTAGTTTACAAAGTTGCTTCCATCATCTTTCAACTTAGCTTTCTCTAGGGACGTATTAAAATTCACGGTGACTGTCGCGTGAGCCATGATCTACAACAGAAATATATTCAAAGTGGACTTAGACTATGTTCAAGATAATTAGAGTTTAACTTAATCAAATTACTTGCGAAACTCCCACTCAAAAAGTACATCTCTCTAGTCATTTGAGTGGTTCATGACCCACTTACACTAGCTCAAGTCCGATCATCACGTGAGTTGAGTATAGTTTCAGTGGTAAGCATCCCTATGCTAATCATATCATCTATATGATTCATGATCGACCTTTCGGTCTCATGTGTTCCGAGGCCATGTGTGCACATGCTAGGCTCGTCAAGCTTAATCCGAGTGTTCCGCGTGTGCAACTGTTTTGCACCCGTTGTATGTGAACGTTGAGTCTATCACACCCGATCATCACGTGGTGTCTCGAAACAACAAACTGTAGCAACGGTACACAGTCGGGGAGAACACAATTTCGTCTTGAAATTTTAGTGAGATATCACCTCATAATTCTACCGTCGTTCTAAGCAAAATAAGGTGCATAAAAAGATTAACATCACATGCAATTCATAAGTGACATGATATGGCCATCATCATGTGCTCCTTGATCTCCATCACCAAAGCACCGGCACGATCTTCTTGTCACCGGCGCCAGACCATGATCTCCATCAACGTGTCGCCATCGGGGTTGTCGTACTACTCATGCTATTACTACTAAAGCTACATCCTAGCAAAATAGTAAACGCATCTGCAAGCACAAACGTTAGTTATAAAGACAACCCTATGGCTCCTGCCGGTTGCCGTACCATCGACGTGCAAGTCGATATTATCTATTACAACACGATCATCTCATACATCCAATATATCACATCACATCGTTGGCCATATCACATCACAAGCATACCCTGCAAAAACAAGTTAGACGTCCTCTAATTTTGTTGTTGCATGTTTTACGTGGTGACCATGGGTATCTAGTAGGATCGCATCTTACTTACGCAAACACCACAACGGAGATATATGAGTTGCTATTTAACCTCATCCAAGGACCTCCTCAGTCAAATCCGATTCAACTAAAGTTGGAGAAACTGACACCCGCCAGTCATCTTTGAGCAACGGAGTTACTCGTAGCGATGAAACCAGTCTCTCATAAGCGTACGAGTAATGTCGGTCCGAGCCGCTTCGATCCAACAATACCGCGGAATCAAGAAAAGACTAAGGAGGGCAGCCAAACGCACATCACCGCCCACAAAAACTTTTGTGTTCTACTCGAGAAGACATCAACGCATGAACCGAGCTCATGATGCCACTGTTGGGGAACGTCGCATGGGAAACAAAAAAAATTCTACGCGCACGAAGACCTATCATGGTGATGTCCATCTACGAGAGGGTATGTGTGATCTACGTACCCTTGTAGACCGTACAGCAGAAGCGTTAGTGAACGCGGTTGATGTAGTGGAACGTCCTCACGTCCCTCGTTCCGCCCCGCGAACTATCCCGCGATCAGTCCCACGATCTAGTGCGGAACGGACGGCACCTCCGCGTTCAGCACACGTACAGCTCGACGATGATCTCGGCCTTCTTGATCCAGCAAGAGAGACGGAGAGGTAGAAGAGTTCTCCGGCAGCGTGACGGCGCTCCAGAGGTTGGTGATGATCTTGTCTCAGCAGGGCTCCGCCCGAGCTCCGCAGAAACGCGATCTAGAGGTAAAACCGTGGAGATATGTGGTCGGGCTGCCGTGGCAAAGTTGTGTCAAATCAGCCCTAAAACCCCACTATATATAGGAGGGAGAGGGGGAGCCTTGCCTTGGGGTCCAAGGACTCCCAAGGGGGTCGGCCAAGCCAAGGGGGAAGGTCTCCCCCCCCCAAACCGAGTCCTACTTGGTTTGGAAGGTGAACACCCGGAACCCATTCGTCATTCCCAGTACATTCCCGGCAACTCCGAAAACCTTCCGATAATCAAATGAGTTCATCCTATATATCAATCTTGGTTTCCGGACCATTCCGGAAACCCTCGTGACGTCCGTGATCTCATCCGGGACTCCGAACAACATTCGGTAACCAACCATATAACTCAAATACGCATAAAACAACGTCGAACCTTAAGTGTGGAGACCCTGCGGGTTCGAGAACTATGTAGACATGACCCGAGAGACTTCTCGGTCAATATCCAATAGCGGGACCTGGATGCCCATATTGGATCCCACATATTCTACGAAGATCTTATCGTTTGAACCTCAGTGCCAAGGATTCATATAATCCCGTATGTCATTCCCTTTGTCCTTCGGTATGTTACTTGCCCGAGATTCGATCGTTAGTATCCGCATACCTATTTCAATCTCGTTTACCGACAAGTCTCTTTACTCGTTCCGTAATACAAGATCCCGCAACTTACACTAAGTCACATTGCTTGCAAGGCTTGTGTGTGATGTTGTATTACCGAGTGGGCCCCGAGATACCTCTCCGTCACACGGAGTGACAAATCCCAGTCTCGATCCATGACTGGAGAGGTATCTGTCACACGGATTCTTCCAAACCAAGTAGGACTCGGGTTGGGGGGGGAGACCTTCCCCCTTGGCTTGGCCGACCCCCTTGGGAGTCCTTGGACCCCAAGGCAAGGCTCCCCCTCTCCCTCCTATATATAGTGGGGTTTTAGGGCTGATTTGACACAACTTTGCCACGGCAGCCTGACCACATACCTCCACGGTTTTGCCTCTAGATCGCGTTTCTACGGAGCTCGGGCGAAGCCCTGCTGAGATTAGATCACCACCAACCTCCGGAGCACCGTCATGCTGCCGGAGAACTCATCTACCTCTTCGTCTCTCTTGCTGGATCAAGAAGGCCGAGATCATCGTCGAGTTGTACGTGTGCTGAACGCGGAGGTGTCGTCCGTTCGGCACTAGATCATGGGACGGATCACGGGACGGTTCGCGGGGCGGATTGAGGGACGTGAGGACGTTCCACTACATCAACCGCGTTCACTAACGCTTCTGCTGTACGGTCTACAAGGGTACGTAGATCACACATACCCTCTCGTAGATGGACATCACCATGATAGGTCTTCGTGCGCGTAGAATTTTTTTTGTTTCCCATGCTACGTTCCCCAACAGTGGCATCATGAGCTCGGTTCATGCGTTGATGTCTTCTCGAGTAGAACACAAAAGTTTTTGTGGGCGGTGATGTGCGTTTGGCTGCCCTCCTTAGTCTTTTCTTGATTCCGCGGTATTGTTGGATCGAAGCGGCTCGGACCGACATTACTCGTACGCTTATGAGAGACTGGTTTCATCGCTACGAGTAACTCCGTTGCTCAAAGATGACTGGCGGGTGTCAGTTTCTCCAACTTTAGTTGAATCGGATTTGACCGAGGAGGTCCTTGGATGAGGTTAAATAGCAACTCATATATCTCCGTTGTGGTGTTTGCGTAAGTAAGATGCGATCCTACTAGATACCCATGGTCACCACGTAAAACATGCAACAACAAAATTAGAGGACGTCTAACTTGTTTTTGCAGGGTATGCTTGTGATGTGATATGGCCAACGATGTGATGTGATATATTGGATGTATGAGATGATCGTGTTGTAATAGATAATATCGACTTGCACGTCGATGGTACGGCAACCGGCAGGAGCCATAGGGTTGTCTTTAAACTAACGTTTGTGCTTGCAGATGCGTTTACTATTTTGCTAGGATGTAGCTTTAGTAGTAATAGCATGAGTAGCACGACAACCCCGATGGCGACACGTTGATGGAGATCATGGTGTGGCGCCGGTGACAAGAAGATCGTGCCAGTGCTTTGGTGATTGAGATCAAGGAGCACGTGATGATGGCCATATCATGTCACTTATGAATTGCATGTGATGTTAATCTTTTTATGCACCTTATTTTTCTTAGAACGACGGTAGCATTATGAGGTGATCTCTCACTAAAATTTCAAGACGAAATTGTGTTCTCTCCGACTGTGCACCGTTGCTACAGTTCGTCGTTTCGAGACACCACGTGATGATCGGGTGTGATAGACTCAACGTTCACATACAACGGGTGCAAAACAGTTGCACACGCGGAACACTCGGATTAAGCTTGACGAGCCTAGCATGTGCACACATGGCCTCGGAACACATGAGATCGAAAGGTCGATCATGAATCATATAGATGATATGATTAGCATAGGGATGCTTACCATTGAAACTATACTCAACTCACGTGATGATCGGACTTGAGCCAGTGTAAGTGGATCATGAACCACTTAAATGACTAGAGAGATGTACTTTTTGAGTGGGAGTTTAGCAAGTAATTTGATTAAGTTAAACTCTAATTATCTTGAACATAGTCTAAGTCCACTTTGAATATATTTGTGTTGTAGATAATGGCTCACGCGCAAGTCACCCTGAATTTTAATACGTTCCTAGAGAAAGCTAAGTTGATAGATGATGGAAGCAACTTTGTAGACTGGGCTCGTAATCTTAAGCTAATCTTACAAGATGGGAAGAAGGATTATGTCCTTAATGCTGCGCTAGGAGATGAACCACCCGCTACGGCTGATCAGGATGTTAAGAACGCTTGGTTAGCACGTAAGGAGGACTACTCAGTAGTTCAATGTGCAGTCTTGTATGGCTTAGAACCAGGACTTCAACGTCTCTTTGAGCGTCATGGAGCATTTGAGATGTTCCAAGAGTTGAAGTTTATCTTTCATAAGAACGCCCGGATCGAGAGGTATGAGACCTCCGATAAATTCTATGCTTGCAAGATGGAGGAGAACTCGTCTGTCAGTGAACATGTGCTCAAAATGTCTGGGTACTCAAACCGTCTAGCTGAGCTGGGGATTGAACTCCCGTAAGAAGCTATCACTGACAGAATCCTTCAATCACTGCCGCCAAGCTATAAAGGCTTTGTGTTGAACTACAACATGCAAGGGATGAACAAGTCTCCCGGCGAGTTGTTTGCGATGCTGAAAGTCGCAGAGTCTGAACACCGTAAAGAGCATCAAGTGTTGATGGTGAATAAGACCACTAGTTTCAAGAGAAACGACAAAGGCAAGAAGGGTAATTCAAAGAAGAGCGGCAAGCCTGTTGCCAATCCGACGAAGAAACCCAAAGCTGGACCTAAGCCTGAAACAGAGTGTTACTATTGCAAGGGTATGGGTCACTGGAAGCACAATTGCCCCAAGTATCTGGCTGATAAGAAGGCGGCCAAAGAAAAATCAGGTATATTTGATATACATGTTATTGATGTGTACTTAACCGGCTCTCGTAGTAGTGCCTGGGTATTCGATATCGGTTCTGTTGCTCATATTTGCAACTCGAAACAGGAACTGCGGAATAGACAAAGGCTGGTGAAAGATGAAGTGACGATGCACGTAGGAAATGGTTCCAAGGTTGATGCAATCGCCGTCTGCACAGTTTCACTTCAGTTACCATCAGGATTAGTTATAAACTTGAATCATTGTTATTTAGTGCCTGCGTTCAGCATGAACATTATATCTGGATCTTGTTTATTGCGAGACGGTTACTCTTTTAAGTCAGAGAATAATGGTTGTTCTATTTCTATGAGTAACATCTTTTATGGTCATGCACCCAATGTGAGAGGATTGTTCATATTGAATCTTGATAGTGATACACACATACATAACATTGAGACCAAAAGAGTTAGAGTTAACAATGATAGCGCCATATTTTTGTGGCACTGCCGCTTAGGTCATATTGGTGTAAAGCGCATGAAGAAACTCCATGCCGATGGACTTTTGGAGTCACTTGACTTTGATTCACTTGACACGTGCGAACCATGCCTCATGGGCAAGATGACTAAAATTCCGTTCTCCGGAACAATGGAGCGTGCAAGTGACTTGTTGGAAATCATACATACCGATGTGTGTGGTCCGATGAGCATAGAGGCACCCGGCGGATATCGTTATTTTCTCACCTTCACTGACGATTTGAGTAGATATGGTTATGTCTACTTAATGAAGCACAAGTTTGAAACATTTGAAAAGTTCAAGCAATTTCAGAGTGAAGTTGAAAATCATCGTAACAAGAAGATCAAATTCCTACGGTCTCATCGTGGGGGTGAATATCTGAGTTTCGATTTTGGTCCTCACTTAAGACAATGTGGAATTGTTTCACAGTTGACACCGCCTGGAACACCACAGCGTAATGGTGTGTCCGAACATCGCAATCGTACTTTATTAGAGATGGTGCAATCTATGATGTCTCTTACCGATTTGCCATTATCATATTGGGGTTATGCATTAGAAACAGCTGCATTCACTTTAAATAGGGCACCATCAACATCCGTTGAGACGACACCATACGAACTGTGGTATGGCAAAAGGCCAAAGTTGTCGTTTCTTAAAGTTTGGGGATGTGATGCTTATGTCAAAAAGCTTCAGCCTGAAAAGCTGGAACCCAAAGCGGAAAAGTGCATCTTCATAGGTTACCCAAAAGAGACGGTTGGGTACACCTTCTATCTCAAATCCGAGGACAAAGTGTTTGTTGCTAAAAACGGAGGTTTTCTCAAGAAGGAGTTTCTCTCGAGAGAATTGAGTGGGAGGAAGATAGAACTTGACGAGGTTGTCGAACCTCTCATCCCTCTGGATGGTGGCGCAGGGCAAGGGGAAACCTCTGTCGTTGCGACGCCGGTTGAGGAGGAAGTTAATGATGATGATCATGAAACTCCGGTTCAAGTTTCTGTCGAACCACGCAGGTCGACGAGACCACGTGCTGCTCCAGAGTGGTACGGTAATCCCGTCTTATCAATCATGTTGTTAGACAACAATGAACCTGCAAATTATGAAGAAGCAATGGTGGGCCCAGATTCCAACAAATGGCTAGAAGCCATGAAGTCCGAGATATGATCCATGTATGAGAACAAAGTGTGGACTTTGGAAGTACTACCTGAGGGCCGCAAGGCTATTCAGAACAAATGGATCTTTAAGAGGAAGACGGACGCTGATGGCAATTTGACCGTTTATAAAGCTCGACTTGTGGCAAAGGGTTTTTCACAAGTTCAAGGAGTTGACTACGATGAGACTTTCTCACCCGTAGCGATGCTTAAGTCCGTCAGAATCATGTTAGGAATAGCTGTATTTTTCGATTATGAAATCTGGCAGATGGATGTCAAAACGGCGTTCCTTAACGGTTTTCTTAAGGAAGAGTTGTATATGATGCAACCCGAAGGTTTTGTCGATCCTAAGAATGCTAACAAGGTGTGCAAGCTCCAGAGATCCATTTATGGACTGGTGCAAGCATCTCGGAGTTGGAACAAACGCTTTGATGAGGTGATCAAAGCATTTGGGTTTATACAAGTGGTTGGAGAATCTTGTATTTACAAGAAAGTGAGTGGGAGCTCTGTGGCGTTTCTAATATTATATGTGGATGACATATTGCTGATTGGAAACAACGTAGAGTTTTTGGACAGCATAAAGGATTACTTGAATAAAAGTTTCTCTATGAAGGACCTAGGAGAAGCTGCTTACATTCTAGGCATTAAGATCTACAGGCATAGATCAAAACGCCTGATAGGACTTTCACAAAGCACATACCTTGATAAAGTTTTGAAGAGGTTCAAAATGGAACAGTCCAAGAAAGGGTTCTTGCCAGTTTTACAAGGTACGAGATTGAGTAAGACTCAGTGCCCAGCAACTGATGAAGATAGAGAGCATATGCGCTCCGTCCCCTATGCTTCAGCCATAGGTTCTATCATGTATGAAATGATGTGCACTAGACCGGACGTTAGCCTGGCCATAAGTATGGCAGGTAGGTTCCAGAGTAATCCAGGAGTGGATCACTGGACGGCGGTCAACAATATCCTGAAGTACCTGAAAAGGACTAAGGAGATGTTTCTCGTGTATGGAGGTGACGAAGAGCTCGTCGTAAAAGGTTACGTCGATGCAAGCTTTGACACAGATCCGGACGACTCTAAGTCGCAGACCGGATACGTATTTATTCTTAATGGGGGTGCGGTAAGCTGGTGCAGTTCCAAGCAAAGCGTCGTAGCAGATTCTACATGTGAAGCGGAGTACATGGCTGCCTCGGAGGCGGCTAAGGAGGGTGTCTGGATGAAGCAGTTCATGACAGATCTTGGAGTGGTGCCAAGCGCACTGAATCCAATATATGCAAAGTGCACACGGATCTGAATGTAGCAGACCTACTGACTAAACCTCTTCCACGGGCAAAGCATGATCAACACCAGAACTGTATGGGTGTTAGATTTATTACAATGTAATTCACATGATGATGTGAGGGCTAGATTATTGACTCCAGTGCAAGTGGGAGACTGTTGGAATTATGCCCTAGAGGCAGTAATAAATATAGTTATTATTATAATTCCTGTATCAAGATAATCGTTTATTATTCATGCTATAATTGTATTGAATGAAGACTTATATACATGTGTGGATACATAGACAAAACACGGTCCCTAGCAAGCCTCTAGTTGGCTAGCCAGTTGATCAACGATAGTGAGTGTCTTCTGATTATGAACAAGCTGTTGTTACTTGATAACTGGATCACGTCATTAGGAGAATCACGTGATGGACTAGACCCAAACTAATAGACATAGCATGTTGATCGTGTCATTTTATTGCTACTGTTTTCTGCGTGTCAAGTATTTGTTCCTATGACCATGAGATCATATAACTCACTAACACCGGAGGAATACTTTGTGTGTATCAAACGTCGCAACGTAACTCGGTGACTATAAAGATGCTCTACAGGTATCTCCGAAGGTGTTCGTTGAGTTAGTATGGATCGAGACTGGGATTTGTCACTCCGTGTGACGGAGAGGTATCTCGGGGCCCACTCGGTAATACAACATCACACACAAGCCTTGCAAGCAATGTGACTTAGTGTAAGTTGCGAGATCTTGTATTACGGAACGAGTAAAGAGACTTTCCGGTAAACGAGATTGAAATAGGTATGCGAATACTGACGATCGAATCTCGGGCAAGTAACATACCGAAGGACAAAGGGAATGACATACGGGATTATATGAATCCTTGGCACTGAGGTTCAAACGATAAGATCTTCGTAGAATATGTAGGATCCAATATGGGTATCCAGGTCCCACAATTGGATATTGACCGAGGAGTCTCTCGGGTCATGTCTGCATAGTTCTCGAACCCGCAGGGTCTGCACACTTAAGGTTCGACGTTGTTTTATGCGTATTTGAGTTATATGGTTGGTTACCGAATGTTGTTCGTAGTCCCGGATGAGATCACGGACGTCACGAGGGTTTCCGGAATGGTCCGGAAACAAAGATTGATATATTGGATGACGTCATTTGATTACCGGAAGGTTTTCGGAGTTACCGGGAATGTACCGGGAATGACGAATGGGTTCCGAGAGTTCACCGGGGGGGGGGGGGGCAACCCACCCCGGGGAAGCCCATAGGCATTGGGGGTGCCGCAGCAGCCCTTAGTGGGCTGGTGGGACAGCCCAAAAGAGCCCTATGCGCATTGGAAGAAAAATCAAAGAGAAAAAAAAAGAAGGAGGTGGGAAAGGGAAGAAGGACTCCACCTTCCAAACCAAGTAGGACTCGGTTTGGGGGGGGGAGACCTTCCCCCTTGGCTTGGCCGACCCCCTTGGGAGTCCTTGGACCCCAAGGCAAGGCTCCCCCTCTCCCTCCTATATATAGTGGGGTTTTAGGGCTGATTTGACACAACTTTGCCACGGCAGCCCGACCACATATCTCCACGGTTTTACCTCTAGATCGCGTTTCTGCGGAGCTCGGGCGGAGCCCTGCTGAGACAAGATCATCACCAACCTCTGGAGCGCCGTCACGCTGCCGGAGAACTCTTCTACCTCTCTGTCTCTCTTTCTAGATCAAGAAGGCCGAGATCATCGTCGAGCTGTACGTGTGCTGAACGCGGAGGTGCCGTCCGTTCCGCACTAGATCGTGGGACTGATCGCGGGATAGTTCGCGGGGCGGATCGAGGGATGTGAGGACATTCCACTACATCAACCGCGTTCACTAACGCTTCTGCTGTACGGTCTACAAGGGTACGTAGATCACACATCCCCTCTCGTAGATGGACATCACCATGATAGGTCTTCGTGCGCGTAGGAAATTTTTTGTTTCCCATGCGACGTTCCCGAACAGTTCTTACATGCTTACGTGTTTAGCTTTCAAAGAGCCATACTATTTTGTCTTATCCTTTGTGTTTGCCTGCAGATTCAGCTTAGTCCAATGCGCTTATTATCGTTTTCATCGTTCGATCGTGCAAATGAAAGGCAACAATGATGATATATGATGAAGTGACTGAGACTGAAAAGCTGGGTATGAACTCTATCTATTTTTTTTGTAAATATGACTAGCTTGTCGACCCATATTTAGCTTTGTTGTGAGAGAACCATGTCTGCAATGACAACTTAGAGATCATAGTTTCTGATGCCATGCTTATTTAGCTGAGAGCTTATAATGGGTTGTCTTGATTGCCAACATAGATTTTGAGATGACTATGATGTAGTATGATAGGATGGTATTCTCCTTTGAATGTTTCAAGTGGCTTGACTTGGCGCATGTTCATGCATGTAGTTGAAACAAAATCAACATAGCCTCTATGATGTTCGTGTTCATGGTGATTTATATCATGTTCATGCTTGCATTCAATGTTAGTCAAACTCATTGCATCTTGATGACTGTTGTCGCTCTCTAGTTGGTCGCTTCCCAGTCTTTTGCTAGCCTTCACTTGTACTAAGCGGGAATGCTGCTTGTGCATCCACTTTCATAAACCCAAAAGTTTTTCCATGAGATTCCACCATACCTACCTTTTTGCGGTATCTACATGCCGTTCCAAGTAAATTTGCATGTGCCATTCTCTAAACCTTCAAGAAATAAATCTGTTTTGCATGCCCGAACCGCTCATGTGGTGACAGAGGGCTATTGGTATCTTCCATGCTAGGAGTGTTATCCTCAACATGTGTTTATTCACAGTCATTCACGAGAAAGGGGCCGGTATCTGGGATGCCCAGTTCCACGCTTAAATCGAAAACATAACTGTAAAACAAGACTCTCCCCGGATTGATGTTAGTATGGACGGTACCCGAGGATTCGGCTAGCCATGGAGTGTGATTGATTGGTGGTGGGGGAGTTAAAACTTTACTTTTCTGTTTGGGAACCGCCTATAGCACGAGTAGCATGGAAGATATTGAGAACTCTTGGTCATTGCGTTGACAATGAAAGCATGCCACCCAAAATTATTATCTCTGTTTTCAAAGCTTGAGCTCTGGCACCTCTACAAATCAATGCTTCCCTCTGCGAAGGGCCTGTCTATTTATTTTCCTGTCGAGTCATCCTCCTCTTTTATAAGCACCAATTAGAGAGCACCTCTGTCATTTTTATGCTTTGCTTTTGATTGATATTGAGTATGACTATGACTGGATCTTCGTTGCTATGGATTACAATGTTTAGTCAGCCCTTGATCTTTGAAAGTGCTCTGCATTTATGTTTTGCGGTCTCAGAAAGAGCTAGCGAGATACCACCTATTCATATTGCTTCATGCTTGTTTTGATTGAAGTGTTGGTATATGAAACTCATTATTATTTGCTCGTTAGCTGATTATGCCATTGATATTAGTTTACCGTGAGACCTTTGTGTCATTTGCTTATGTGGTTAACTTGTGATCTTGCTGAAATTCTGGTTATGAGTTAGACATAGTTGCAACAACAAGATAAAACCGAGTTTGTCAAAGTTTTTCTTTCTCTTTTAGTTTGTCAACTGGGTTGCTTGAGGACAAGCAAGGTCTTAAGCTTGGGGGACTTGATACGTCTCCAACGTATCTACTTTTCCAAACTCTTTTGCGATTGCTTTGGACTATAATTTGCATGATTTGAATGGAACTAACCTGGACTGATGCTGTTTTCAGCTAAATTGCCTTGGTGTTATTTTTGTGCAGAAATCAAAGTTCTCCAAACGTCCTGACAATTTACTGGGAGCAGTTTTGGAAAATATCAAAAATACCCGCGCCAGGATCCACCTGAGGGGGTGGGCCAGTGGGCCACAAGCCCCTGCTCCACCACCACCCCCTGGTGGCGGTGGGCAGGCTTGTGGGGCCCACAGGCACCTGCCGCCCCCAATTCCAGCTCTATAAGTTGTATTTCGTCCCAGAAAAAATGAAAAGAGCAGTTTTCGTCGCGTTTTCAATACGGAGGCGCTGCCACCGTCTGTTCTTCATCTGGAGGGAAGATCTGGAGTCCGTCTTGGGCTCCGGAGAGGGGAAATCGTCGCCATCGTCATCATCAACCTTCTTCCCTCTCCAATTCCATGAAGCTCTTCGTCGTTCGTGAGTAATCTATTCGCAGGCTCGCTCGGCGGTGATGAGTAGGATGAGATCTATCATGTAATCGAGTTAGTTTTGATGGGGATTGATCCCTAGTATCCACTATGTTCTGAGATTTGATGTTGCTACTACTTTGCCATGCTTAATGCTTGTCACTAGGGCCCGAGTGCCATGATTTCACATCTGAAATTATTATGTTGTCACCAATATATGTGTGTTTTAGATCCGATCTTGCAAGTGGTAGTAACCTACTGTGTGTTATGATCCGGCAACCCCGGAGTGACAATAACCGGAACCACTCCCGGTGATGACCATAGTTTGAGGAGTTCATGTGTTCACCAAGTGCTAATGCGTTGGTCCGGTTCTTTATTAAAAGGAGAACCTTAATATCCCGTAGTTTCCTTTTGGACCCCGCTGCCACGGGAGGGATGGACAATAGATGTCATGCAAGTTCTTTTCCCTAAGCATGTATGATGACACACGGAATGCATGCCTACATCACATTAACGAACGGGAGCTAGCCACATATCTCTCCGTGTTATAGCTGTTGCATGATGAATATCATCCAAACAAATCACCGACCCAATGCTTACGAGTTTGTCCTACTGTTGCTACTGCCGTTACTTGTCTTGCTCTGCTGCTACTACTGTTGCTACTATTGTTACTTGTCTTGCTTTGCTGTTGCTACTACTGTTGCTACTGTTGTTACTTGCTTTGGTCTACTGCTACTATTGGTACTACTGTCGCTTGCTACTGTTGCTACTTGCTACTGCTGTCACTACTGTTGTTCCTTGCCACTGCTATTGCTCGTTACACTGTCGATACCCGCTACTTCCCTGTTACTACTTTGCTGTTACTATTGTGCTTGCAGATACTAATCTTTCAGGCGTGGTTGAGTCTGACAAATTCAGCTGCTAATACTTGAGAGTATACTCTCACCTCCTGACTGGCGTACCTACAAATTTGGTCGAATACTCTACCCTCGAAAACTGTTGCGAACCCACGCGCTGGTGGGCCATCAAGAACATTCTTCGAGTTTCATTGCCGGGGAGTGCTATCAGCATTCTTCTAGTGCCGTTGCAGGAGAGGGTTAGTTATAAGCATTCGTCTAGCTAACACTAGAGATTGCAGGATCAACACTTTTCTGGAGCCCTTGCCAGAGAAGCACAGCTAACGTCACTCCCCACCCTTTTATGTGCGCCGGCGACACAGGACCAAAACCACGTTGGTTAGGGTGCCCCCGATCAGGGCGCTTTTGTTGTGACGAGGGAACGTTCGTTGGATCGTGGCCCTCTCTTTTACGTTACTTTGTGTTTATCCTTTGGCCTTTTCTTTCTTTCTTTCTTTCTTTTCTCTACAACCGTTGGGCCTTAGATCAGATACCAACATTCTCCCCCTTGATCGTTAGGCTCATTAACTTTTGTCCATTCTCCATAGGAATGATATACCAGAGCAAGGTGTTAGAACGACAAATGAAATGCCATTGAACCGCCATACTCATAGCACTCGTCCTATCTCGAAATGGAATACATATTACTTAATGGGGAGTGGTTATATTAGTGGTCCCATTATTCTAGAATCAATAGGCTTCCAATAATCCCATGCCGGCTACATGCTCACGAAATATATTGGGTGGTAAGCCTTTGGTGAGCGGATCCGCAAGCATACGTGTCTTACTGATATTCTTAACATTAATAGTTTGATCCTGGATTCTATGTCGAACAACACGATACTTTAGGTCAATGTGCCTGGCAGCAACACTTGACTTGTTGTTATTGGCATAGAAAACTGCGGGTTCATTATCGCAGTACAATGTGAGTGGTTTGGAAATGTTGTCAACCACCTTAAGTCCGGGAAGAAAATTCTTTATCCATACAGCCTGCCCAGTGGCCTCAAAACATGCTATAAACTCTGCCTGCATCATAGATGAGGCAACTATCGTTTGCTTGGAGCTTTTCCACGATATGGCTCCACCGGCGAGTGTGAATATATAACCTGACATGGATTTCTTGCTATCCACACATCCGGCAAGATCAGAGTCTGAGTAACCAATAACTTCCAGGTTATCGGACTTCTTATATGTATGCATGAAATCTTTAGTACCTTGCATATAACGCAAGACTTTTTTTGCGGCCTTCCAGTGGTCCTGTCCTGGGTTAGATTGGAATCCGCCAAGCATCCCGGTTACAAAAGCTAAGTCAGGATGTGTACACACTTGAGCATACATGATGCTTCCGACAGCCGAAGCATAGGGAACCGACTTCATCTGATCAGTTTCATGTTGGTTCCTTGGACATTGGAATGTCCCAAACTTATCACCCTTGACTATGGGGGCAGGTGTAGAAGAGCACTTATGCATATTGTATTTCTTTAGTACTTTCTCAAGGTATGCCTTCTGTGATAGTCCTATTGTTCCGTTGGACCAATCTCGATGAATCTCAATGCCAAGGAGATACGAGGCTTCACCGAGATCCTTCATGTTAAAATTCGAGGACAAAAATCTCTTGGTCTCTTGCATCATATCCTTATTACTGCAAGCCAACAGAATGTCATCCACATATAGGACTAAAATTGTGAACCTACTGCCTTTGAACTTAACGTATATGCAGTTGTCCACTTCATTTTCTTTAAAACCAAAAGTTCTAATAACCTTGTCGAACTTTAGGTACCACTGTCTTGAAGCCTGCTTCAAGCCATATATGGATTTCTTTAAACGACATGCCATATGTTCTTTTCCTTCCATGACAAAACCTTCAGGTTGAGTCATGTAGACTTCTTCTTTTAAGTCACCATTCAAAAATGCCGTCTTGACATCCATTTGATGCAGCTCTAAATCATAATGAGCTACAAGTGCCATGACTATTCTGAAGGAGTCCTTTGCCGGCACAGGTGAGAAGGTTTCCTTATAGTCGATCCCTTCTCTCTGTGTAAAACCCTTTGCTACAAGTCTTGCGTTGAACCTTTCAACATTCCCTTTGGAGTCATATTTGGTTTTGTAGACCCATTTGCAGCCTACTCTTTTGGCTCCATCGAGAACTTCTGTTAAGTCCCAAACATCATTCGAGCTCATAGATTTCAATTCATCTTCCATGGCAACCATCCATTTGGATGCGTATTCACTTTTAGTGGCTTCTTTATATGAGGTCGGATCTTGTGCCTTCCCGATGTCATTTTCATCCTCACACATGAAAGTGACATAATCATTTGGGATGGCCTTTTTCTTATCTCGTTGCGATCTTCTCACGGGCTCATTAGTATGCGTGTTTCTTCTTGCCCGAGAAGGTTGAGGATTAACATTAGGTTGAGGATCATCATTTGGTTGGGAGTCCTCGTCCTGAGGAGGATCTTCATTATGCTGAGGCTCCTCGTCAGATTGAGGATCCACTTCAGGTTCGGGATCACCAGCTGGTGTCTCGTGCGTGATAGTCATAGGGATAAAGCTCTCTCGAATAGTCGGGGATGGGACATACACCCGCTTCTCCTCAAGATCAGTTGCCCTAACCTGAGTGTCTTCATTATCCTCAAAAAATACCGCTTGCCTGGTTTCGACAAACTTGGTGGTGTGACCTAGGCAATAAAAACGGTATCCTTTTCCTCTATGAGGGTACCCAATGAAAAAACAACTAATTGTCTTTGGGTCCAACTTCTTAATTTGTGGATTGAATACTTTAGCTTCACTGGGCAGCCCCACACACGCAAGTAATTCATGCTCGGTTTCTTCCCGTCCACATCTCATAAGGTGTGCTCGATGCTGACTTAGTTGGGGCAAGATTCAGGATGTCTGCAGCTGTTTTCAATGCGTCCATCCAAAGGTTTACTGGTAAGCTTGCATGACTAAGCATGCTTCGTACCATATCCATCAAAGTGCGGTTGCGACGCTCAGCTACACCATTTTGCTGAGGTTCACCGGACATTGAATATTGGGCAATAATTCCATTTTCAACAAGATGTTTAGCAAACGGTCGTGGAATTTTCCCATAAGGAGCATGCCTGCCATAATATTCTCCCCCGCGATCAGATCGTACTACCTTGATCTTTAGATCGAGTTGGTTTTCAACCTCTGCTTTATAAATCCTAAATTTGTCCAAAGCTTCGGACCGATCACGTATGGGGTAAATATAGCCATAGCAAGAGAAATCATCTGTGAAGGTAATGAAAGAATCAAAACCATCCACATATTTTACGTTAAAAGGTCCACATATATCAGTATGTATAAGTTCAAGGACCCTTGTGGCTCTTACTGCTCCTTTCTTAATTGTTTTTACATACTTTCCCTTAATGCAGTCAATGCAATTGCCGGCGTCAGAGAAATCTAGTGGAGGAAGTATTTCTACTTTAATCAATCGTTCCATTCTCCCCCTCGAAATGTGGCCTAAGCGACGGTGCCACAATTTCAAAGAAGGATTGGTACTTCTCCCATTTTTTTCATGATTGCATACATTCATATTCAGCTCAGAGATTCACACATATAGGATATTCGAAAAGATTCAACATATAAAGTTTGCCTCGTCGAACGGCGAGACCAACATCCTTATTACAATATTTTTAAAAACATTGTTTCTTCCCGAAAGAGCAATGAAAACCATAATCATCTAAACATGAAACTGAAATCAAATTCCTACTTAATGTAGGTACATAAAGTACGTCCTTGAGCTGAAGTAGGAAACCAGTGTGCAACTTCAAGGTGAGGGAGCCCACAGCTTCAACTTCAGCCTCCTTTCCATTTGCGACATTAAGTCTTCTTGAACCCCTTCTTAGGGTATGGCTTGTATGGAATCCCTGCAAGGAATTAGCGACATGCACAGTCGCTCCCGAGTCAATCCACCATGTACATTCAGAAAAATCGACATATAGAGATTCATCTACGAGAGTGATCTCATCCTTACCCTTTTTATTCAGCCACTTGAGAAAACCAGGACAGTCTGCCTTGACATGACCTGGCTCTTTGCAAAAGTTGCAAATCATTTCTCCAGCGGCATTTTTGAGATTGAGTGGAGCAGCTGCTCGAGGAGCGGGACGTGAACAGCTTGCCTCATTGCATTGATTAGGTTTTGGAGGAGTCTTTTTGAAAACTGCTTTTTGTTGGGCACATTATTGCCAGAGGCATTGTTCTCATGCTTCCTTTTTCCAGAGTTAACATGGAAAACTAAACTTGATCCTTTTGTTCACTTTTCATTCTCTCTTCCTCCTGAACACAATGTGCAATGAGCTCAGGTAGTTTCCACTTAGTTTCAAGAGAGTTATAATTTATCTTAAATGGATTGAACTGTGAGGGTGGTGACCTAAAAACAAGGAGCACAAGAAGCTCTTCGTTCAAGTCACACTTCATGGTTTTAAGCTTTGCCGCGGCATTGCTCATACTTAATATGTGTTCCCTCACACTTCCTTGCCCATCATATTTTGCAAGCAGCTTGCGTAAAAGCTCATCAACATACATTTTCTCTAAGCCCTTAAATTGTTCTTCCACCGATTTCAAATATTCGGCGGCATTTTCTTTAGTGGGAATAGCCCCTTTAATCTCAGTTGAGATGGAGAAGTTCATAATTATGAGTGCCATTCTGTTCGACCTCTCCCACTGCTCAACTTTAGTGTCATAGGCTTTCTTAAGCTCAGCGTATCCAGTGGCACACTTTGGAGGTTCCTCTGGTTTACTTTCTCTAAGCGCGAGGTCAACCTCCTGCCAACCCAAATGCAATAGCAACGAATACTTCCATGTTCGGAAGTTGTTTCCTCTTAGTGGCTTTGATGTTTTCGAAACCACAGGACCGGAAGCTGTCATAATTTCAAAATATCATAAGTAAAGGGAAAGAACATCATAACTAAATTAAATTGCAGAAAAATTAACCTACGTTGGTTGATCAATTTTCATGCAAAATTTAATTCCAAATTATATCACCGTTGGGCAGAAAATAATAAGGAATTAACATAAAATAAAATACATATGAATCAGAATTGTAAAACAACGTTGGTTGTATTAGAAAAAGAAAACATCACATTCATATGCCATAAATGACATAAACATTATTTTCATAAAAGTTTTCCAAATAAAATTTCTCGTTGGTTCCATTTTATTCAGAAAACTTAAACATAATTTTTCAACATTATTCTTCTGTTAATTTTCTATTTATAACAGTGCAAAACTTTTTTTTTGGAACAACTTTAGAAAATGCACTGAATAAAAAGAGAAAATTCGTCTTATTTTGGCCCATTATGAGTCCTAGCCGAGCAGACAAAACGTAAAAGAAAATTAAACATGATTTTTTTTGTCTGTGGCTAAAACAACTTGGGCCGAAGACCATTCGTGAACTTGGCTAAAACAACTTTGTCCCCAAAGGCCTGTCTCGGCGCTGCTTCGGCTGGACCGTCCGATCGAGCGACCGGCTCGGATCGCCCGCAGAGGAGAGAAAACCGGGCAGGGGTCGAAACCCTAGCCCCATCCCCATTTTTTCCCAATCTGTCTCTCTCCCGTGACGGCGACCGAATCCCAAATCCCCCAATGTTTCTCACTCCCGAGCAGTGGCTCGTCCGCGACGGCGACGGCGAGACGCCCGCACGGCGGCGACGTCAAGTACGCCGGAGAGGGCGGCGCGGCAGCTGCGCTTGCCGGGGCAGCGTGCAGAGGGACTTCGTCGCGCGCACTTCTCAGTCGAGCGTGGCTCCGATGACGCGTTTCATCGGCGACGGCGACGTGCAAAGCGCAGGGCCATGCGACGCAGGCGTCCGTGAGCGCAGCGGGGCGACTGCATCTTCCCGCACGCCATCCCGAAGAACAACTGCGTTTCGGCCATGGATGCACGCACAGCGACGGCCGCGCGGATCCGAGGGCCGACTTTAAGAGCTGAGTCCCGTACAGTCTATCCCCAAAAAAACATACAAATGGGTTTTCATTTGGATTTGCATTTTAAAATCTTTGGGGAATTTCCTAGGGTTTCGGATCTGCCAATTTGGGTAATTTCATGATTTTGCAGACATTCGAATCCCCTCCTTCTTTATTCTTAACCCGGAACCAAAACAGGGCCTAATCACGAGAACATAACGTGGAAACGTGGCATAAACAATAATAGCATTTAATCATTGACCTTAACTATGATGATCTGGACTTAAGCAGTCAATCATAACGTGACCTGACCATCATTAGGGATCTAATCTAGGCTTAAACACGGCTCAAGATACCATTGTTAGAAATAATCCCGTAGGATTCATATGATTGGATCTTATGCCTAGCAATTAGACCACCTAAACAATGGAAGTGAGATAGAGATTGGTTCTTACCACCAATGGTTGAGGCCATTGGTGTAGGCGATGCAATGTCCCATGCCAGCTCGATGCAGGCTCGGGGTAGACGGTCGTGGCGGGAAGCGGCATCCCTTCGGGCGCCACCGGCACTGCCCTGGAACAGGGGCAGAGCTTGGTGATGGTCTTCTCGTCGTGCAGCGCTCCCCCAAACCGGATAGGGTTTTAGGGATGTAGCACTAGTAGAAAAAGGGCCTTTTGTCCCGGTTCGTAAGGGCCTTCTGTCCCGGTTTTGGAACCGGGACTAAAAGGTCGTTACTAATGCCCTCGGCCTTTAGTCCCGGTTCTTACACCAACCGGGACAGATGGGCCTCCACGTGGCCGCTGCGGCCAGGCCAGGCAGGGGGGCCTTTAGTCCCGGTTGGTGACACCAACCGGGACCAAAAGGCATCCACGCGTCAGCACCTGGCTGAAGCTGAGTTTTTTTTGAAAGGGGCAGGTTTAGGGGTTAATTTAGGTTGTTATATACACCAATCAAGGAGCATCCATGAGCAAGTACAAAAAGATATAATTTTATCTTTCATCAATGAGCATCCATGAGCATGCACAAAATTTCATCAGGCACACCACCATCATACTTAAAAGTGCAGTAGCAGTTCAACACTATCGTACTTAAAAGGTTTACACTATAAAGATTAAAGCTCCATCAGGTTCTTAAGATCTTCACTCCTGCTTCTTCACCTTCTCCTTCATCATCCTGATGCGCTTAGAGCGGCGAAGCCCCAAACCAGGCTGTGGGATGTGCTCCTCTACCAGAATTGGCATGGCCCTGTCGCCCAGCTGTGGGATCACCATCGCGAGGCCATAGACGCTGCTACTTTTGCTGTAGCCAGAGTCGCTGCTACTTTTGCTATAGCCAGAGTCGCTGCTGCGGTAGACATAGCACCTATCGCAGTACTCGCTGCTCCTGCTCCCATTGCCTTGCCAAATGCAAAAGAGTTTTTTTTTAAAATGGGTGTGAGACATAGCCTAATGGATAGGAAGAAGAGATAGAGCGTACTGGCATCGTCATCGTCCTGTTAGCGCCTCCGACACATAGTCGTGTCGAACACCTTCACCGCGAACATGGTGTTGTCGTCGTACCTGAAGACAAGGAAGTACCCGTGCCGTAGGTCGTAGGCACGGACGAACTGCTTCCAGCCACGATCTAGGTACATGATTCCATCGGTGTCGAACGCCACCTCCACGTCCCATAGCTTGCGAAGCCCGTTGCCGGCCTGCCTCAGCTTCATGTTCTGTGGCCGATGACCGTCCAACATCTTCACGAAATTGTCCGGCAGCACCTGCCTGCTGGAGGATTTCTCAAGTATAATCGTGAAGAACTCCATCTCTAAAAAGCAGCATAAGAGACCAATTACTATCCTTTACAATATTGTCAGTACTTGCTGCTCCTGCTCCCATTGCCTTGCCAAATGCAAAAAAGTTTTTTTTAAATGGGTGTGAGACATAGCCTAATGGAGAGGAAGAAGAGACAGAGCATACTGGCATCTTCGTCGTCCTGGTAGCGCCTCCGGCACATAGTCGTGTCGAACACCTTCACGGCGAACGTGGCGTTGCCGTCGTACCTGAAGACAAGGAAGTACACGTGCCGCAGGTCGTAGGCACGGACGAACTGCTTCCAGCCACGATCTAGGTACATCCTTCCATCGGTGTCGAACACCACCTCCACGTCCCACAGCTTGTGAAGCCCGTTACCGGCCTGCCTCAGCTTCATGTTCTGTGGTCGATGGCCGTCCAACATCTTCACAAAATTGTCCGACAGCACCTGCCTTCTGGAGGATTTCTCAAGTATAATCGTGAAGAACTCCATCAATGAAAAGCAGCTGAAGAGACCAATTACTACCCTTTACAATATTGTCATACAACATTTACAGCAACATGATCATCAGTATTAGGTAGGACCTAATTAGATACCCTCTTTAAGGTAAAATAGCATAAAACAATATAGACCCTGACTAAGGTCGGAGGGGGTCGGTGACGGGGACGACGACGTGGATGATGGAGGGGGCTCCTAGATTTCTGCATAGTGCTCTCCAATTTTAGCATTCAAAGTAGGAGTACTTTTCCAATTTGAGCATTCAATAAGCAAAACCAAATCGTAAAATAAAGTAGTATTCAAATTAGCATGCATTCAATTATAAGCAAAACTACATCATCTCTTATCATACATATAGCATCACTAATACAGCTAGAACCGTAGCGCCCGACGGGTATCATCGCGGGCGATGGACACCCAAAGAGAAGGAACCATCACAGGATCATAGCTCCAGTGATATCCCTGAAGAACCTGCCAGGTATTGTCGAACCTGCCCTCCAATGCAACCATGTAGCGACGGACGTGCTCGTCCTCCTCGCTGACACGGTGACGTACCACCTCCGCGGTGTCCGGAAGCCTCGGCACCGTCACTGGCCCACGTGACTGCCACCAAACAAGGATCGGGTCAACAATGGGCTGGGTCCTCACCAACCTATGCTCCCCGAAAGGTAGCACCTCCCAATACCAGCCAGGCGGAGCCCAGTCCCGGACATGGCCCCTCTGATCAATCAGGTGTCCTCCGCCGAGTCGACGACGAGGATGCGGGATAGGCATCGTAAAATGAACTAAAAAATAAACTAGTTCTATTAATTTTCTTGCTAAAAATAAACTACTTCTATATATAGTAAAATAAAGTAGTTTTATTAAATCAACTAGTTCAACTACTAAGCACTTACTATAAATAAATAAAACCAAAGCTATATTCACTATGGTGGTAATACTAGTTGTTATATTCTAAAAGGATAAAGAAATAAGTTCACATGCACATGACTAAATAAAGGAAATTAAACACAAGTTCGTGCTAACCAGATGTTAACTTATAAGACAAGTTCATGCTAACCAGATGGTAACTTATTGGCTATTCCTTTTTATTTTTGATTAAATTGATGATCAAATCAAATGTACATGCCTTATAAATCAGAAATTATATAGTATTGTTGTAATCACTTAAATAGCCGGCTGCTAGCACAGATAATTAAATATTGTAGTCAGGTTCATTTTTTACTTTTGTATGGTCAAAAATATTGTTGTTCAGCTTCCTTAATTGGTCATCCCCTTTAATTTCACAGAAAAACACGTTGCCATAGTATCCACAAAATTTAATTATCTGTCTCATATTGCACTACAACTAACAATCTAATGAACAAGAATTAATATATGCCATCTTTTGGTTGGTAACAACATTAGATTAATTCAACTACCATAAGTTTTGCCAAAGTGGCAGAAATGTTTATTCCAGTGAGCAAAAATTGCATATCTAATCCCATTGCTCATGCAGGACAACATAGGATAAGCATATCAAAGGAAATGATGTTCCTAGAGTATCCGAAATGCCCAAGTATCCGAAATGCACAAGTATCCGATATGCAGGACTACCAAAATAGGTCGATATGCACAAGTATCAGATTCGTAGGACCGGCCCTGTCGGCGAGGGGAGAGGATGGGGGCGCTGAGCGCGGCGTGGGGAGAGGAGGGGCGCCTGCCGACGGGATCGTCCGGAGCTAGAGGAGGAGAGGGCGGAGTGCGGCGGATCTCACCGTGGGAAGCAGAGGAGGGCTGGGCTGCTCGTCGACGGGCAGATGGAGGAGGCGCAGGCGGCCGACGTAGGTGGCAGCGACGACGAGGATGGCTTCGCGGGCGGCAGCGACTCCGGCAGCTTGCAGCGTCGGGGGCAGGGGCGGCGTCGGCGTCGGGATCGAATGGAGAGAGGGGGAGAGATCAAAATTTCTAAACTGTCGCTTATATAGACCCACCTTTAGTCCCGGTTGGTGCCACCAACTGGGACCAAAGGTCTCTTTTCAGCAGCCCGACGGGCGGGAAGCAGAGGCATTGGTACCGGTTGGTGGCACAAACCGGGACCAAAGGTCTCTTTTCAACAGCCCAAAGGGCGGGAAGCAGAGGCCTTTGGTCACGGTTGGTGGCACCAACCGGTACCAATGCCTCCCTTTAGTCCCGGTTGGTGCCACCAACCGGGACCAAAGGCCTTGCGCGGTGCGGTGCTATGTTTAGTCCCACCTCGCTAGCCGAGAGGGGCTCGGAGTGGTTTATAAGCCGTGCCGAACCAACCACTTCGAGCTCCTCTCTACTACGGGCTTACGGGCCTAAAGTCACTCTGTGCTTGTGGGCCTATTGGGCCTACTGCGGGCCTGCATCCTGGCCCTAGTAATGGGTTTCCAGTCGTATGCAAGCCGTGGTGGCCGTGTAGGTGGCACTTTTTTTAAAAAAAATTCCTGTTTTTTGCTTTCTTTTTTGTTTCTAATTACTTATTTATTTTCTTTTACGATAATTCCTTTTGGTACTAAAGTTTGTAACAAAATTCTAATTACTTATTTATTTTCTTTTATAATAATTCTTTTTGCTTTTAATGTTTTGAACAAAATTCTAATTACTTACTTATTTTATTTTATGATAATTCTTTTTGCTATTAAAGTTTGTAACAAAATTCTATATAATTTTAGTTTCAATAATACTAGAGGTTTATAAAAGCTTTTTAGTTGATTCCTTTAGTACTTTTTAGTTGATTCCTTTAGTACCAGTTCTACGGCTGTTACAAAGGCATTTTATTTGGTACAGGTTTTAAGGCTGGGCCCCACGAGCACCTTTTAGTACCGTTTCGTGGCATGAACCGGTAAAAGAGTTTTTTAGTTGATTCTTTCTGCAGCTGGTTTTTAGTCCCACCTCGCCAAGCGAGAGGCACTCGCAACGGTTTATAAGCCCTGAGTGTAGAGACGATGAAGGGAGAAGCGCAGTCCTCACCTGCACGTTGGTCTGAAGCTAAGCAACGTGCAGGTGAGCTTTGCGCCTCTCTTTTATTTTGGCATGGTATCATCATTTCATCCACATAGCATATGCAAGAAAGTTGAGAGGGCTACGGCAAAAACTGGATGCACTTCGTGTACAAAACGGACAATCTCTTTCGAAGTATGAGAATTTCATACGGAAACTTGTCTGTTACAACATGCATTTCAAATGAACTACAAAAAGGTTGAAAGTTGGCATGGTATCATCATAATAGTTGTGGAGAAAGTCTTCACTTTTTCTTCGCTCGTGTCCTTTCCTTATTGCGCCGTAACCATGGATAATCTTCATCATTTATCAGGATGCTTGGGTCAGCCTTGACTTTGAAGGGAGGAATTTCATGAAACTTTTCATAATCTTCGGACATGTCTGTCTTGCCCTCCACTCCCACGATGTCCCTTTTGCCTGAAAGAACTATGAGGCGCTTTGGCTCATCGTATGATGTATTCGCTTCCTTATTTTTTCTTTTTCTCGGTTTGGTAGACATGTCCTTCACATAGATAACCTGTGCCACATCATTGGCTAGGACGAACGGTTCATCAGTGTACCCAAGATTGTTCAGATCCACTGTTGTCATTTCGTACTCTGGGTCTACCTGTACCCCGCCTCCTGACAGATTGGCCCATTTGCACTTAAACAAAGGGACCTTAAAATCTACTCCGTAGTCAAGTTCCCATATGTCCACTATGTAACCATAATATGTGTCCTTTCCCCTCTCGGTGGCTGCATCAAAGCGGACAATGCTGTTTTGGTTGGTGCTCTATTGATATTGGGCGATCGTGTAAAATGTATTCCCATTTATCTCGTATCCTTTCCAAATCGTAACAGTCGAAGATGGTCCCCTAGACAACGAGTACAGCTCATCACAAACAGTGTTTTCATCTCTGAGACGTGTTTCCAACCAACTGCTGAAAGTCCTGATGTGTTCACATGTAATCCAGTCGTCGCACTGCTCCGGGTGTTTGGAGCGCAGACTGTTCTTGTGTTCATCGACATAAGGGATCACCAAGGTAGAGTTTTGTAGAACTGTGTAGTGTGCTTGAGACCAAGAATATCCGTCCCTGCATATTATTGTCTCCCCTCCAAGCGTGCCTTTTCCAGTCAGTCTCCCCTCATACCGCGATTTAGGGAGACCTATTCTTAAGGCCAGGAATGAAGTCAACACAAAACCCAATGACATCCTCTGTTTGATGGCCCATGGAGATGCTTCCTTCTGGCCTAGCGCGGTTACAGACATATTTCTTAAGGACTCCCATGAACCTCTCAAAGGGGTACATATTGTGTAGAAATACGGGGCCCAGAATGACAGTCTCATCAACTAGATGAACTAGGACGTGCGTCATGATATTGAAGAAGGATGGTGGGAACACCAGCTCGAAACTGACAAGACATTGCACCACATCACTCCTTAGCCTTGGTATGATTTCTGGATCGATCACCTTCTGAGAGATTGCATTGAGGAATGCACATAGCTTCACAATGGCTAATCGGACGTTTTCCGGTAGAAGCCCCCTCAATGCAACCGGAAGCAGTTGCGTCATAATCACGTGGCAGTCATGAGACTTTAGGTTCTGAAATTTTTTCTCTGTCATATTTATTATTCCCTTTATATTCGACGAGAAGCCAGTCGGGGCCTTCATACTAAGCAGGCATTCAAAGAAGATTTCCTTCTCTTCTTTGGTAAGAGCGTAGCTGGCAGGACCTTCATACTGCTTTGGAGGCATGCCGTCTTTTTCATGCAAACGTTGCAGGTCCTCCCGTGCCTCAGTTGTATCTTTTGTCTTCCCATACACGCCCAACAAGCCTAGCAGGTTGACGCAAAGGTTCTTTGTCACGTGCATCAAGTCTATCAAAGAGCGGACCTCTAGGTCTTTCCAGTAGGGTAGGTCCCAAAATATAGATTTCTTCTTCCACATGGGTGCATGTCCCCCAGTGTCACTGGGAACAACTAGTCCGTCGGGACCCTTTCCAAAGATTACGTGTAATCATTGACAATAGCAAGTACGTGATCACGGGTACGCATGGCGGGATTCTTCCGGTGATCTGCCTCGCCTTTGAAATGCTTGCCTTTCTTTCGACATTGATGGTTGGTCGGAAGAAATCGACGATGGCCCAGGTACACATTCTTCCTGCACCTTCCCAGGTATATACTTTCGGTGTCAGCTAAACAGTGCGTGCATGCGTGGTATCCCTTGTTTGTCTGTCCTGAAAGGTTACTGAGAGCGGGCCAATCGTTGATGGTTACAAACAGCAACGCGTGCAGGTTAAATTCCTCCTGTTTGTGCTCATCCCACGCACGTACACCGTTTCCATTCCACAGCTGTAAAAGTTCTTCAACTAATGGCCTTAGGTACACATCAATGTCGTTGCCGGGTTGCTTAGGGCCTTGGATGAGAACTGGCATCATAATGAACTTCCGCTTCATGCACATCCAAGGAGGAAGGTTATACATACATAGAGTCACGGGCCAGGTGTTGTGATTGCTGCTCTGCTCCCCGAAAGGATTAATGCCATCTGTGCTTAAACCAAACCATATGTTCCTTGGGTCACGTGCAAACTCAGCCCAGTACTCTCTCTCGATTTTTCTCCACTGCGACCCGTCAGCGGGTGCTCTCAACTTCCCGTCTTTCTTACGGTCCTCACTGTGCCATCGCATCAACTTGGCATGCTCTTTGTTTCTGAACAGTCGTTTCAACGGTGGTATTATAGGAGCATACCACTTCACCTTCGCAGGAACTCTCTTCCTGCGGGGCTCGCCGTCAACATCACCAGAGTCATCTCGTCTGATCTTATACCGCAATGCACCGCATATCGGGCATGCGTTCAAATCCTCGTACGCACCGCGGTAGAGGATGCAGTCATTAGGGCATGCATGTATCTTCTGCACCTCCAATCCTAGAGGGCATACGGCCTTCTTTGCTGCGTACGTACTGTCGGGCAATTCATTATCCTTTGGAAGCTTCTTCTTCAATATTTTCAGTAGCTTCTCAAATCCTTTGTCAGGCACAACATTCTCTGCCTTCCACTGCAGCAATTCCAGTACGGTACCCAACTTTGTGTTGCCATCTTCACAATTGGGGTACAACTTTTTTTTGTGATCCTCTAACATGCGATTGAACTTCAGCTTCTCCTTTTGACTTTCGCATTGCATCCTTGCATCGACAATGACCCGGCGGAGATCATCATCGGGCACATCGTCTGGTTTCTCTTGATCTACAGCAGCTTCCCCCATTGCAGCATCATCAGGCACATCGTCTGGTTCCTCTTGATCTTCAGCAGCTCCCGCCGTTGTAGCATCACCGTATTCAGGGAGCACATAGTTGTCATCGTCCTCTTCTTCTTCACCGTCTTCCATCATAACCCCTATTTCTCCGTGCCTCGTCCAAACATTATAGTGTGGCATGAAACCCTTGTAAAGCAGGTGGGTGTGAAGGATTTTCCGGTCAGAGTAAGACTTCGTATTCCCACATTTACTGCATGGACAACACATAAAACCATTCTGCTTGTTTGCCTCAGCCACTTCGAGAAAAATATGCACGCCCTTAATGTACTCGGAGGTGTGTCTGTCACCATACATCCATTGCCGGTTCATCTGCGTGCATTACATATAATTATGTGTGTCAAAATTAAGAAAATCAAACAAATACCTATCTAAAGTAAGAAAATCAGACAAGTATCATAAAGAAGATAAGAACAAGAGGCTCACCACGGTGGTGTCGGCGACAAGATCGGCGCGGGCGATCAACGGTGGTGAAAACAGGGACGGGGCGTGACGGACCCCTAAATCTACACAAATCTCGAAACAAATGGAGCTCCTAGGTCGAGCTTCGAGAGGAGAAAGCTTAATAGTGTGGCTCGGGCATTTCATCGAACACCTCATGTGCATAGCATCACTCGTCATCAGGAGCTACATGTCCTCCTGGACTTGCCGTGGCGCCATTACCGACAGAGATGGCGATGACAACCGTATCTCATGTCGGTCCATGGTCCTTGACCCGGTTCCCTTTGCCCCCAAACTAACCCTACTATGGTAGGGTATATGCAATTAGCCAGTAATTAGGATTTCTGTAACACTATGCTCAAGATAAACTCTTTTCTTTGCCAGACTAAATATTAACTTTAGGGAGGATCAATTGTGGGCTCCTATGATTTCCTAAATAAACTTGTTAGGTTGATCTCTCTGCGTGGACCCAACGGCCCAACGGACCCTTGATCCATATGCGTCCTCATCGGGAGCGTCCAACCCTTTAAGGTTGGTGGGCTCCTCTGACACGTGTTATAGTAACACAGGTGGAGGCCAGGGCACGAGATACGAGGTTTGCCGCCGTCATTTTGCCCACCTACACGCCATACCGATCTAGGGTTAGCGTGGTGCTCACGGAAAGCACCACTGCCACCGCATCTCTCCGTCGCCGCCACCGTCACCACCTCACCGATGGACGCCGGCACGAGCTCCTCATGTGTGGGGCAAGGTAATATCTACTACTCCTATCGGACTCATCTAGCCTAGAAGATCCGGGGGATCTATCAATGGTTTCAGAGCCACTAGGCATTTCGGTAGAAAGATTCAAAGGAAAAGTTTTTTCCTCATCCCCACGACGAACACTTGCAGGGCAAAGTTTAAAAGCAAAAATAAACCTCACCTGAGAAGGCCTCGGTCCGCCGACAAAGAGCACCGCCTCGGCCGCGCCTGTTCCCCTCGATCCCCACACGCATCGGCAAGCCGAGGTGTGGGGAAGAAGAACACCACCCCTCATCGGGGCAAAGTTACTACCACTCCAGGGACAAAGGCCAGATCGGACCGTATGCGAAAGGCAAACAAAAAAACAATGCAAAGACACCATCCCAAGGGGCAAAGGGCAGCACCACCGAGTCGTTTGACGGCGGCGCGTTCACCCTAGAGGTGCTCGCACACGCCCGCAAAAGGGACGGAGATGGCGCAGTCGCATCGCGCACCGCTGCGGATCTTCTCTGCACGGAAAAAAGAAGAGGGAAAAAGAGCTCCATTGATGGAGAACCCCCAGGGCTCGCCGGAAAAGGAGAAAGGGGGCGCCGCAGCCAACCCACTTGTCGGCGGCGCGCTCACCGCAAGGGAACGCGTCACCGGCGAAAGGGGAGGCAACGACATCGTCGACAGCACCGGCGAACGGGCGAAGGGAAGAGGGGCGAGCCGCGACGCGGTGGTTTCTCGTGGCCGTCGGGCCGCCGTGGCCAAGGCTGCGATAGAGGAGGGAAGAGAGCGTCTCGGAGGAGGAAATGAACGCTAGGGTCCCCCCTCCCCCCTGTTGGGGAACGTCGCATGGGAAACAAAAAAATTCCTACGCGCACGAAGACCTATCATGGTGATGTCCATCTACGAGAGGGGATTTCCGATCTACGTACACTTGTAGATCGCACAGCAGAAGCGTTAGTGAACGCGGATGATGTAGTGGAACGTCCTCACGTCCCTCGATCCGCCCCGCAAACCGTCCCACGAACCGTCCCGCGATCCGTCCCACGATCTAGTGCCGAACGGACGGCACCTCCGCGTTCAGCACACGTATAGCTCGACGATGATCTCGGCCTTCTTGATCCAGCAAGAGAGACAGAGAGGTAGATGAGTTCTCCGGCAGCGTGACGGTGCTCCGAAGGTTGGTGGTGATCTAATCTCAGCACGGCTCCGCCCGAGCTCCGCAGAAACGCGATCTAGAGGTAAAACCGTGGAGGTATGTGGTCGGGCTGCCTTGAAAAAGTTGTCTCAAATCAGCCCTAAAACCCCACTTTATATAGGATGGAGGGAGGGGAGGAGGCAGCCTCAAAACCTAAAGGTTTGGCCGAAATTGGAGGTGGAGGAGTCCTACTCCAATCCTACTTGGAGTAGGATTCCACCTTCCCACTTGGAAACTCTTTCCACCTTGTGTTTTTTCCTTCTCAAACCTTATGGGCCTTAGTGGGAACTTATTCCAGCCCACTAGGGGCTGGTTTATCTGTTCCCATAGCCCATGAGACCCCTTGGGGCGTGATACCCCTCCTGATGGTCCCCGGCACCCCTCCCGGCACTCCCAGTACACTACCGATGAGCCCGAAACTTTTCCGGTAATGCACGAAAACCTTCCGGTCACCAAATGAGGTCATCCTATATATCAATCTTCGTTTCCGGACCACTCCGGAAACCCTCGTGACGTCCGTGATCTCATCCGGGACTCCGAACAACATTCGGTAACCAACCATATGTTGGGGAACGTCGCATGGGAAACAAAAAATTTCCTACGCGCACGAAGACCTATCATGGTGATGTCCATCTACGAGAGGGGATGAGTGATCTACGTACCCTTGTAGACCGTACAGCAGAAGCGTTAGTGAACGCGGTTGATGTAGTGGAACGTCCTCACGTCCCTCGATCCTCCCCGCGAACAATCCCGCGATCAGTCCCACGATCTAGTACCGAACGGACGGCACCTCCGCGTTCAGCACACATACAACTCAATGATGATCTCGGCCTTCTTGATCCAGCAAGAGAGACGGAGAGGTAGAAGAGTTCTCCGGCAGCATGAGGCGCTCCGGAGGTTGGTGATGATCTTGTCTCGGCAGGGCTCCGCCCGAGCTCCGCAGAAACGCGATCTAGAGGAAAAACCGTGGAGGTATGTGGTCGGGCTGCCGTGGAAAAGTTGTCTCAAATCAGCCCTAAAACCTCCGTATATATAGGTGGGAGGGAGGGGACATTGCCTTGGGGCTCAAGGATCCCCAAGGGGGTCGGCCGAGTCCAAGTGGGAAGGCTCCCCCCCCAAACCGAGTTGGACTTGGTTTGGTGGGTGGGAGTCCTTCCTTCCCTTCCCACCTCCTCTTTTTTTTTCTCTTTGATTTTCTTTCCTAGGCGCATAGGGCCCTTTTGGGCTGTCCCACCAGCCCACTAAGGGCTGGTGTGCCACCCTCAAGGCCTATGGGCTTCCCCGGGGTGGGTTGCCCCCCCGGTGAACTCCCGGAACCCATTCGTCATTCCCGGTACATTCCCGGTAACTCCGAAAACCTTCCGGTAATCAAATGAGGTCATCCTATATATCAATCTTCGTTTCCGGACCATTCCGGAAACCCTCGTGACATCCGTGATCTCATCTGGGACTCCGAACAACATTCGGTAACCAACCATATAACTCAAATACGCATAAAACAACGTCTAACCTTAAGTGTGCAGACCCTGCGGGTTCAAGAACTATGTAGACATGACTCGAGAGACTTCTCGGTCAATATCCAATAGCGGGACCTGGATGCCCATATTGGATCCTACATATTCTACGAAGATCTTATCGTTTGAACCTTAGTGCCAAGGATTCATATAATCCCGTATGTCATTCCCTTTGTCCTTCGGTATGTTACTTGCCCGAGATTCGATCGTCAGTATCCGTATACCTATTTCAATCTCGTTTACCGGCAAGTCTCTTTACTCGTTCCGTAATACAAGATCCCGCAACTTACACTAAGTTACATTGCTTGCAAGGCTTGTGTGTGATGTTGTATTACCGAGTGGGCCCCGAGATACCTCTCCGTCACACGGAGTGACAAATCCCAGTCTTGATCCATACTAACTCAACTAGCACCTTCGGAGATACCTGTAGAGCATCTTTATAGTCACCCAGTTACGTTGCGACGTTTGATACACACAAATCATTCCTCCGGTGGTAGTGAGTTATATGATCTCATGGTCATAGGAATAAATACTTGACACGCAGAAAACAGTAGCAACAAAATGACACGATCAACATGCTACGTTTATTAGTTTGGGTCTAGTCCATCACATGATTCTCCTAATGATGTGATCCCGTTATCAAGTGACAACACTTGCCTATGGCCAGGAAACCTTGACCATCTTTGATCAACGAGCTAGTCAACTAGGGCTTACTAGGGACAGTGTTTTGTCTATGTATCCACACAAGTATTGTGTTTCCAATCAATACAATTATAGCATGGATAATAAATGATTATCATGAACAAAGAAATATAATAATAACTAATTTATTATTGCCTCTAGGGCATATTTCCAACACCATATAACTCAAATACGCATAAAACAACGTCGAACCTTAAGTGTGCAGACCCTGCGGGTTCGAGAACTATGTAGACATGACCCGAGAGACTCCTCGGTCAATATCCAATAGCGGGACCTGGATGCCCATATTGGATCTGGGGTCTGATCACGTCTTGCTCGTGAGAGAGGTTTTAGTCAACGGTTCTGAAACTTTCAGATCCGTGTGTTCTTTACAAATCTTTATGTCATCTTATAGATGCTGCTACTACGTGCTATTCGGAAATGCTCCAAATATCTACTCTACTATACGAATCCGTTTCACTACTCATAGTTATTCGGATTAGTGTCAAAGCTTGCATCAACGTAACCCTTTACGACGAACTCTTTAACCACCTCCATAATCGAGAAAAATTCCTTAGTCCATTAGTTACTAAGGATAATTTTTTACCACTGCTAGTGATTCAATCATGAATCACTCTCTGTACCTCTCAACAGACTTTGAGTCAAGGCACACATCAGGTGCGGTACACAGCATGGCATACTTTAGATTCTACGGCTAAGGCATAGAAGACGACCTTCGTCTATTCTCTTTATTCTGCCGTGGTCGGGTTTTGAGTCTTACTCAAATTCACACCTTACAACGCAACCAAGAACTCCTTCTTTGCTGATCTATTTTGAACTCCTTCAAAAACTTGTCAAGGCATGCATCTTATTGAAACTTTCATTAAGCGCTTATGATCTATCTCCATAGATCTTTGATGCTCAACGTTCCAGTAGCGCAATCCAGGTATTCCTTTGAAAACTCCTTTCAAACAACCTTGTATGCTTTACATAAATTCTACATTACTTCTGATCCACAATATGTCACCCACATATACTTATCAGAAATTCTATAGTGCTCCCACTCACTTCTTTGGAAATACAAGTTTCTAATAAACTTTGTACAAACCCAAAATCTTTGATCATCTCATCAAAGTGTATATTCCAACTCCGAGATGCTTGCACCAGTCCATTGAAGGATCACATGAGCTTGCATACTTGCTAGTATCTTTAGGATCGACAAAACCTTCTGGTTGTATCACATACAATGTTTGCTCAAGGAAACCGTCGAGGAAACAATGTTTTGACATCCTACATGCAATATTTCATAAATAATGCATCAACAACTAACATAATTCTAACAGACCTTTAGCATCGCTACGAGTGAGAAAGTCTCATCATAGTCAACTGTTTGATCTTGTCGAAAACATCTTTGCGACAAGTCGAGCTTTTCTTAATAGTGACTTATCACCATCATCGTCTGTATTCTTTAAAAGATCCATTTTTACTCAATAGTCCTATGACCATCAAGTAATTATTCCAAAGTCTACACTTTGTTTTTATACATGGATCCTCTCTCGGATTTCATGGCTTCCAGCCATTTGTCGGAATCTGGGTCCACCATCGCTTTCTCCATAACTCGTAAGTTCATCGTTGCTTAACAACATGACCTCCAAGACAGGGTTACCGTACCACTCTGCAGTAGTACGCAACCTTGTCGACCTACGAGGCTTGTAGTAACTTGATCCGATGCTTGATGATCACCATCATCAGCTTCCACTTCAATTGGTGTAGGCGCCACAAGAACAACTTCCTGCGCCCTGCTACACACTGGTTGAAGTGATGGTTCAATAACCTCATCAAGTTCTACTACCCTCTCACTCAATTCTTTCGAGAGAAACCTTTCCTCGAGAAAGGATCCGTTTCTAGAAACAAACACTTTGCTTTCAGATCTGAGATAGGAGATGTACCCAACTGTTTTGGATATCCTATGAAGATGCATTTATCCGCTTTGGGTTCGAGCTTTATCAGACTGAAACTTTTTCACATAAGTGTCGAAGCCCCAAACTTTCAAGAAACGACAGTTTAGATTTCTCTAAACCTCAGTCTATACTGTGTCATCTCAACGGAAATACGCGGTGCCCTATTTAAAGTGAGTGCGGTTGTCTCTAATGCATAACCCATAAACGATAGTGGTAATTCGATAAGAGACATCACAGCATGCACCATACTAAATAGTGCATGGCTATGACGTTCAGACGCATCATCACACTATGATGTTCCAGGTGGCATGAACTGCGAAACAATTTCCACATTGTCTTAACTGTGTACCAAAAACTCGTAACTCAGATATTCATTTCTATGATCATATCGTAGACAATTCATCCTCTTGTTACGACGAACTTCACTCTGAAACGGAATTGAACTTTTCAATATTTCAGACTTGTGATTCATTAAGTAAATACTCCTGTATCTACTCAAGTCGTCAGTGAAGTAAGAACATAATGATATCCACTGCGTGCCTCAGCACCCATTGGACTGCATACATCAAATGTATCACTTCCAACAAGTTACTATCTTGTTTCATCTCAATGAAAATAAGGCCTTGCTCATGTGGTATGATTAGCATGTCACTAGTGATTCAAAATCATGTGAATATAAAGATCCATCAGCATGGAGCCTCTTCATGCAATTTATACTAACATGACTCAAGCGGCAGTGCCACAAGTAAGTGGTACTATCATCATTACCTCGTATCTTTTGGCACCAATATCATGAACATGTGTAACACTACGATCAAAGATTCAATAAACCATTGAAGGTGATTATTCAAGCAAATAGAGTAACCATTATTCTCTTTAAATGAATAATTGTATTGCAATAAACACGATCCAATCATGTTCATGCGTAACGCAAGCACCAAATAACGATTATTTAGGTTTAACACCAATCCCGATGGTAGAGGGAGCGTGCGACGTTTGATCATATCAACCTTGGAAACACTTCCAACACGTATCGTCACCTTGCCTTTAGCTAGTCTCCGTTTATGCCGTAGCTTTCATTTCGCGTTACTAACCACTTAGCAACTGAACCGGTATCCAATACCCTCGTGCTACTAGGAGTACTAGTAAAGTACACATCAACATTATGTATATCAAATATACTTCTCTCGACTTTTGCCAGCCTTCTTATCTACCAAGTATCTAGAGTTGCTCCTCCTCAGTGACTGTTCCCCTCATTACAGAAGCACTTAGTCTCGGGTTTGGGTTTAATCTTGGGTCTCTTCATTAGCGCAACAACTGTTTTGCCGTTTCACGAAGTATCCCTTCTAGCCCTCGCCTTTCTTGAAACTTAGTGGTTTTACTAACCATCAACTATTGATGCTCCTTTTTGATTTCTACTTTCGCAGTGTCAAAACATCACGAATCGCTCAAGGATCATTGTATCTATCCTTGATATGTTATAGTTCATCACGAAGCTCTCACAGCTTGGTGGCAGTGACTTTGGAGAACCATCACTATCTCATCTGGAAGATTAACTCCCACTTGATTCAAGTGATTGTCATACTCAGACAATCTGAGCACATGCTCAACGATTGAGCTTTACTCCTTTACTTTGTGGACAAAGAATCTTCTTTGGAGGTCTCGTACCTCTTAACAAGGGCACAAGCATGAAATCACAATTTCATCTCTTTAGAACATCACTTATGTTCCGTGACGTTTTACAACGTTTTCGGCGCCTTGCTTCTAAGCCATTAAGTATTTTGCACTGAACTATCGTGTAGTCATCAGAAACGTGTATGTCGGATGTTCATAGCATCCACAGATGACGCTCGAGGTGCAGCACACCGAGTGGTGCATTAAGGACATAAGCCTTCTGCGTAGCAACGAGGACAATCCTCGGTTTTACAAACTCAGTCTGCAAAGTTTGCTACTATCAATTTTCAACTAAATTTTCTCTAGGAACATATAAAAACAGTAGAGCTATAGCGCAAGCTACATCGTAATTCGCAAAGACCATTAGACTATGTTCATGACAATTAGTTCAATTAATCATATTACTTAAGAACTCCCACTCAAAAAGTACATCTCTCTAGTCATTTGAGTGGCTCATGATCCACTTACACTAGCTCAAGTCCGATCATCACGTGAGTTGAGTATAGTTTCAGTGGTAAGCATCCCTATGCTAATCATATCATCTGTATGATTCATGATCGACCTTTCGGTCTCATGTGTTCCGAGGCCATGTCTGCACATGCTAGGCTCGTCAAGCTTAACCCGAGTGTTCCGCGTGCGCAACTGTTTTGCACCCGTTGTATGTGAACGTTGAGTCTATCACACCCGATCATCACGTGGTGTCTCGAAACGACGAACTGTAGCAACGGTGCACAGTCGGGGAGAACACAATTTCGTCTTGAAATTTTAGTGAGAGATCACCTCATAATGCTACCGTCGTTCTAAGCAAAATAAGCTGCATAAAAGGATTAACATCACATGCAATTCATAAGTGACATGATATGGCCATCATCACGTGCTTCTTGATCTCCATCACCAAAGCACCGACACGATCTTCTTGTCACCGGCGTCACACCATGATCTCCATCATCATGATCTCCATCAACGCGTCGCCATCGGGGTTGTCGTGCTACTCATGCTATTACTACTAAAGCTACGTCCTAGCAAAATAGTAAACGCATCTGCACGCACAAACGTTAGTTATAAAGACAACCCTATGGCTCCTGCCGGTTGCCGTACCATCGACGTGCAAGTCGATATTATCTATTACAACATGATCATCTCATACATCCAATATATCACATCACATCGTTGGCCATATCACATCACAAGCATACCCTGCAAAAACAAGTTAGACGTCCTCTAATTTTGTTGTTGCATGTTTTACGTGGTGACCATGGGTATCTAGTAAGATCGCATCTTACTTACGCAAACACCACAACGGAGATATATGATTTGCTATTTAACCTCATCCAAGGACCTCCTCGGTCAAATCCGATTCAACTAAAGTTGGAGAAACTGACACCCGCCAGTCATCTTTGAGCAACGGAGTTACTCGTAGCGATGAAACAAGTCTCTCGTAAGCGTACGAGTAATGTCGGTCCGAGCCGCTTCGATCCAACAATATCGCGGAATCAAGAAAAGACTAAGGAGGGCAGCCAAACGCACATCACCTCCCACAAAAACTTTTGTGTTCTACTCGAGAAGACATCAACGCATGAACCGAGCTCATGATGCCACTGTTGGGGAACGTCGCATGGGAAACAAAAAAATTCCTACGCGCACGAAGACCTATCATGGTGATGTCCATCTACGAGAGGGGATGAGTGATCTACGTACCCTTGTAGGCCGTACAGCAGAAGCGTTAGTGAACGCGGTTGATGTAGTGGAACGTCCTCACGTCCCTCGATCCGCCCCGCGAACAATCCCGCGATCAGTCCCACGATCAAGTACCGAACGGACGGCACCTCCGTGTTCAGCACACGTACAACTCGACGATGATCTCGGCCTTCTTGATCCAGCAAGAGAGACGGAGAGGTAGAAGAGTTCTCCGGCAGCGTGACGGCGCTCCGGAGGTTGGTGATGATCTTGTCTCGGCAGGGCTCCGCCCGAGCTCCGCAGAAACGCGATCTAGAGGAAAAACCGTGGAGGTATGTGGTCGGGCTGCCGTGGAAAAGTTATCTCAAATCAGCCCTAAAACCTCCGTATATATAGGTGGGAGGGAGGGGACCTTGCCTTGGGGCTCAAGGAGCCCCAAGGGGGTCGGCCGAGTCCAAGGGGGAAGGCTCCCCCCCCCCAAACCGAGTTGGACTTGGTTTGGTGGGTGGGAGTCCTTCCTTCCCTTCCCACCTCCTCTTTTTTTTCTCTTTGATTTTCTTTCCTAGGCGCATAGGGCCCTTTTGTGCTGTCCCACCAGCCCACTAAGGGCTGGTGTGCCACCCTCAAGGCCTATGGGCTTCCCCGGGGTGGGTTGCCCCTCCGGTGAACTTCCGGAACCCATTCGTCATTCCTGGTACATTCCCGGTAACTCCGAAAACCTTCCGGTAATCAAATGAGGTCATCCTATATATCAATCTTCGTTTCCGGACCATTCCGGAAACCCTCGTGATGTCCGTGATCTCATCCGGGACTCCGAACAACATTCGATAACCAACCATATAACTCAAATACGCATAAAACAACGTCGAACCTTAAGTGTGCAGACCCTGCGGGTTCGAGAACTATGTAGACATGACCCGAGAGACTCCTCGGTCAATATCCAATAGCGGGACCTGGATGCCCATATTGGATCCTACATATTCTACGAAGATCTTATCGTTTGAACCTCAGTGCCAAGGATTCATATAATCCCGTATGTCATTCCCTTTGTCCTTCGGTATGTTACTTGCCCGAGATTCGATCGTCAGTATCCGTATACCTATTTCAATCTCGTTTACCGGCAAGTCTCTTTACTCGTTCCGTAATACAAGATCCCGCAACTTACACTAAGTTACATTGCTTGGAAGGCTTGTGTGTGATGTTGTATTACCGAGTGGGCCCCGAGATACCTCTCCGTCACACGGAGTGACAAATCCCAGTCTTGATCCATACTAACTCAACTAACACCTTCGGAGATACCTGTAGAGCATCTTTATAGTCACTCGGTTACGTTGCGACGTTTGATACACACAAAGCATTCCTCCGGTGTCAGTGAGTTATATGATCTCATGGTCATAGAAACAAATACTTGACACGCAGAAAACAGTAGCAACAAAATGACACGATCAACATGCTACGTCTATTAGTTTGGGTCTAGTCCATCACATGATTCTCCTAATAATGTGATCCCGTTATCAAGTAACAACACTTGCCTATGGCTAGGAAACCTTGACCATCTTTGATCAACGAGCTAGTCAACTAGAGGCTTACTAGGGATAGTGTTTTGTCTATGTATCCACACAAGTATTGTGTTTCCAATCAATACAATTATAGCATGGATAATAAACGATTATCATGAACAAAGAAATATAATAATAACTAATTATTATTACCTCTAGGGCATATTTCCAATACCCCGTCCCGTCGGCTCGGGTTCTGGTTTTGTATCTCCGATCCCCGGGAACCGTCGGATCAAAATGGGCGGCTGGGATTTAAACCCTAGCCACCAGCAGGCTTTTGTGCCCAGGGGAAGAGAGTGGGCCCAGGCCGAGGCGAGGCCATAGGCCAGCAGGAGCAGTATGCGGGCCGGTTTTGGCCCAGATAGCCACAGGACGCGTATTTTTGTTTATTTTCTGTTTTATGTCCACTTTTGGATAGATCAGAAAATAGTTTTTCTATGCGTGTTTTTCCAACGAAAATTATGTTTAGAAAATAGAAAATAAAAAGTTAATTTTTTTTTGTAAAAGTAGACAGAAAAGTTCCTGTAAAGTAAATATAATTTTTTCTGCAAAGAAAAATTAAAAGTTTCTGAAAATAAAATAAAAAAATTCAAAAAAAAAAGTTCATGGATTTTATAAAGGGATAATAAAGTTTATGATTTTATTTTCAATATAATATTTTTCTGTAAAGTAGAAAAAGTACATGAATTTTATATTTACGTTTTCCGCTGCAAAGTGATTTAATAGTGCTCTTTTATGAAGTAAATAAAAGTTTAGAGATATTTACCTTTAAGATCATATTAAAGTGATTATAGAAATGAATATGGTTATGTTATTTTTCTGACCAACGTTGTTAATAACATGATCATGTTGCATTATTGGCATTAAAGATGCACTTATTTCTATTAATTACTTGCCCAACGGTAATATAGATTTATTTGCATAGACAACTGTATGTTTAATTTGACCAACATTAGATTAATGCATATAATTGTTGTACTGATCTCGCTTAAATTGTGATTTCAGGAGGCTTCCACGTGATGAGTTGCCTAAAAGATGTTCCGACGCTCAGAGGTGATAACTACTCTGAGTGGAGGAAGAAAGTGAACATGGCTTTTGTCGGTCGTGCCTGTCGTGCCTTCTCCACATGTGGACCCCCTTTTTTTGCTGCTAGGCGTCCTTTTTGCTACAACTGTGTATCGTTTTTTTGCTACTACCGACATAATTTTTTACTGCAACCGTTCGTGATTTTGCTACATTTTGTCCACTAAAAAAGATGCAGGTATGTTTAGTTGCAACCTGAGTTTGTCGGTTTTTTTGCTACAACCGGTACTGATTTTTGCTACAACCGGTATTAATTTTTGCTACAACCATTCACTAAAAAAGCTACATGCACGTTCGTCAGAGCCGCAACCCGAGTTCACCGGATTCTTTTGCTACACCCACCTTTTTTTGCTACCACGCATCATCAGCGTCGTTTTTTTTTTTTTGCTACGATCACGTCGATATTTCTTTGCTACAACCATATTTTTGCTGCATCCGTGCCCGAAATTTACTACATCGCTGCTTATTTTTGCTATCATCGAAGATTTTTGCTACATGGACAGATCTAATGGTCAAACCAGATTCAATCTGACGGATGGGGCGGCTTGGCCGACGGGTCGGCGCAGATCAGCGCCCATTTTTTTTTTTTTGAGGAGTTGACCGTAGAAGAGCTGCTAGTCTCTTTAGTTGTCGGCCTGTTGGGCTATAAGAGGGCCTAGATTATGGTGATCGCGCTTGGTCCGCAGGCTAGGCTTCGGTTGCTATTTCTCAAATACTACATCGCATGCTCCAGTGCATGATTTTAGTACCACATTGCCTGAGGAAAGGAAAGGTGAGCTGCTTATATACCGGCCTACGGGCGTGGTTGTCACCCCATGATACATGAGGTTAGCAAAATCAAAAATTCATATAGAATTAAGATTTCTCCCAAGGCATGCTTGTTTCGGCCATTAGGTTCACATTACATGCCTGTTAACCACTCCGATATGGAGTGCTTGGTTTTTTTGCCCACTTATCAGTTTTTGGATTGCTTGCTTTTTACGAACCTCTACACCTTGGATAAATATTTTTGACAAATAAGTAATGTGGATCGCAGGGACTATTATCCTTTAGATAAAGACAGTCACAAGATAACCATACCATAAAGCATCATTAATTATAACTAGTCGTCAACCCATGCATCCGCACGGGCTAGCATTATACATAACTACACTTGGTAAAAGTTCATTGGAAGACCTTGACTCTACTTGCGATTTTTGGGAAAAGGAAATATGCATAGAAAAATCAAGTTTACTCAAATTTAAATAGTATTACTTTAATCCTTCATATATATCCAATAAAACGCATCTAGGGAATTTTAAAACATTCTTGTGTTCTATTATGCTCAATTAAAAGTGGATAAATTGTGTTTTGATTTGTCTATTATATAATGAGGTGTGTGAAACTAACAATCAATGTATGAAAAGAGTGGTTCAAAGAAACACTAATACAGACAAAATGTTGTAGGGGGAAATTGGAGCATGAGAATCCACGATGACAAACCCAGGCTTAGTATTTTTGGTTTTACTAATAGCTCGGATGTTTGGTTTTACTAATAGCTCGGATGGTCATTGACGTAACTTCTCCGTGTGGAATCAAACGTGTATAGAGGAATTCAAAGGGGTAGATTTATATGAGAAACTTGATTATATAAGTGACCTAAACTCTAGTGACTTGGAGGACAAATAGAAGCGATCTAGTATGCTAAATCTAGACTTTAAACGTGTGGTCACTGAGGTCTACCAACTTCAACCAGTTATGTTATGTTTCAAAAGTTTTATTCATTGAATAGTGTCCAAGAAATCCTCTAGAAATATGGTTTAGAAATAAACATGTATGTGTGAAGATTCAACAAAAGAATTTTCTTGGTAAGTTGAAAACATAGATAGGAGAACAACTACGTTTACGTGATGTCAAAATCTCCATGTCCCAAAATGTATCAACCGATAGTTAAGTTTAGAAGCATCTTATAATTAATTCAGTGATAATTAGTTGATGAACATACATGTGAAACAGTCCGAGCAAGTCGTGTGTTTTACATCCATAGAATACAAAATGAAATAGTTCATAATATTTAACATGATACATGTGCACGGACTCTCGTCTAAAAGCAAAAAAATAAAAATAAAAAAATAAACAGAATACATAATGCAAAACAATGTTTTTTTTCTCAAAATATCAAAAGAGTGGTGCAATAAAGCAAACCTCTGATTGGGCAAATATTCACATGATTGAGGCTATCCATTATTATGACGCTAATTCGAATATACTTGCAAGACTGAAAATCTAATTGTTGCCATGTAAATAGGAAGCTAAATGCTGAAGCATGTACAAAGCTTGAGCAAACAATACCGACAGTGTTGCAGGCCCTATCATCTCTCATCGACGATTACTTTGCACCGAGAGCACTCTCACAGTCTTCAAATTGGCTACCTTATTTCTGGCCGTTCATGTAGTCATGGACATGCACATGCATGCTAGCTTGATTCAACCAAGCACGTCTCAAGGCTATGCCAAAGAATTTGTGACATTGTGTGCGTGTGTTTTCCCAAACAGACAGAAGGGATTAGCATAATATACCTCCGTCTCATAGCGGAATCGATCCAGCAGCTGTATATTTCAGCTGCTGTCAACACAAATAGGCTAGGAAATAATCAAGCAAACATGACAGTAGGTATCTGCTGCAGCTTTTCATCTCCTCCCAACACTGATTGGCAAGGAAGTAATCTAGCTAGCTGCATAAGTCCGCTGCCTTAACCTATCTCTTTCAGCTTGAGATAGATAATGGATTTTTCCCATGGAAGAAGAGATACATGTTGGCGTATTTTTTCATGGGAGAAGAGAGAGTTGATGAGAAGGAATAGATCTTGGAGAATAGTTAGTTAGAAATAATGGAGATTGAGGCCGTAGAGCTCTAGGTAGGTCGAGATCGAGATGTGAGTTTTTCTACTTCTACTGATCCAGACGTGAAAAGAGGCGTGGAATTGTAGATAGATTGGGATTGATTTTTTTTACTTCTATTTTTTTTACGGACCAAATATTATGGGCCTTGAGTATTTTATCTGGGAGTGTTTTACTTCTATTTTTCAATCCAAAAAGATTACAGGCCTTGATTTTTTACTGAAAGTTTTTATGGTTTTGAGAGAGAGAGAGGGGTGTGTTATGGGCCTTGACTTTTTTCCTTGATGATTTTATGGTCTTGAGAGAGAGGGAGAGAGAGGTGCGTGAGAAAGTAATAAAGAAACGTGAGAGTGTAAGCCAGCCAAAGAAAAAAGGGAGATGTGGGAGTCCGTAGGCTTATAATCTAGAAAGGAGATGGGGTGATTCTAAAAAAAAAGGAGACGGGAAGTTCTACATAGATTGTCATAGAAGTTATTTAATTCATTTTTTATCTAACAGATCAAGAATCGATCTACACCGTAATAATTCGGTCCCACCAAATTAACGACTCATAAAATCTAATTAACGTGGGATTTCCTAGAGAGCCACAAATTAGTATAACTATAGATAGACTATAGATATAGGTTACCTAATTTGGCCTATTTATTCACGTATGTTTTTAATGGATTGCAGAGACTCGAGAGCTATTTATTCTCTGGCGCAACCGGGGTATCTATTTTCCGACCATCAAATCTTAAATCTACCTAATTTGGCCCATTTATCCGAGGACACGTTCGGGAACTTGACACCTATTCATTCGTCCTGCAACCATGTCATCTACTCCCTCCGTCCCAAAATAAGTGTCTTAAATTTAGCACAACTTTGTACTAGAGCTAGTATAAAGTTGAGACAGTTATTTTGGGACGGAGGGAGTATTTCCTAACCGTCAAAACCATACAAATATGGAGTGACTTTCTCTTTTCGCACTTCTATCTCTTTTTTTTCCAAACGACAGTTGCAAGGTGACCATACCTTTGGAGAATCCTTTTTGCGCTTCGGTTCATTTTTGAAGTGCTTGCCTTTTTTAACACATCTATCTATTTTTCTTTGAAAGATAATTTTTGCCAAACCCCATGGTTAATCCAAACCAAACCCCGCAAGTACTCGCATGGAAGGAAATTCTCAAAGGTGCTACAATCGTCCCGAGAGAAAAAATACCTAACATGAGTTGATACTTTTTAATGTGATTTTTTGTGTGAATCCTTTCCAGGGCCTGCTCCACTAGTTATAAGCATTTCCATATTAGGCGCAATCCCCCCACCCGCCACCCAGATCCATTGTTTGTGGGTCGGCCCATTAAGAGTTTTCGATTCGAAGTTTGGTCGCTGTTTTTGGGAAGCTTCTAGAAGCTTTAGGCCGATATTGGGAAACTTCCAATGTTTTTTTTATTCTACACCATCTTTTTCCCTTTTTATTTTTTGTTAAAATGCGTCGATTTGAAGTATAGTTTTGTCCAAAATTCATGAATATCTGCCTATTTCATTTTAAAAAATCTCATTAACTTTTAAGACATTTTGTTAACCTTTTTGCCTCGAATTCATGCACCTTTTTGAATTTGATTTTGTTTTCAGATTCATGGACTTCTCCCAATTCATGAACTTTTATATTTTTTGTGGATTTTTTTGCTTCCAATACATGTCTTTTTCAAAACCGTGAACTTTTTCCCACAAACATGTTTTTTTAAATGAACTTTTTTGGATTTTTTTTTATTTTACATTGATGAACCTTTTTCAAATGGGTAAAAAAATTTCAAAATCTTGAACTTTTTTTCAGATTTGTGAACTTTTTGGAATTCATAAGCATTTTTGAACCATTCAATGGTCAAATTAGTCAATATTCAGAAGTCAAACTAGTCAATGTTTGTAGTTGAAACTAGTTAGCTATATGACCCAAAGAGTTCAGCTAGGTTTTCCCCTATGTCTCGGCGCCAGCACTGATCCGTCTCATCTCTCTTATGGTCCTACAATGGATATCGGGCCTTGCTGGTGGCAGGACTCTATTTTTAGGTGCTTTCTGAGTTCTGTTAGAGTTTGTGTCATGCTAAATAAGCCGAGGCGGTGGTGGTTTTCTGGAGATGGAATAAGGTCCTACCCGCCTAGGCTTTGTCTTGACGGATGTTCTACCGTTGTTAGAGGGTGTGTGAAGGTGTGTCTCTAGAGGATCTCCTGGGTTCTGGTTGTGTTTGTCTTTGGTGGATCTGCTTGGTTCTGGTATTCATTCGTCCATGTCTCTGTGTCTGCTGGTCAGATCCTCCCAATCTACGTTTTTCTTCATCGACAAAAGTTGTTATTTCTGGTGCGCTGGTCCTATGGGGTCTTAGTAGAATGACTTCCTGACTGTCTACTACAACAACGCTTGTCCAGCTCTGACGATGGAGGTCATTGATGGTGGCTTGTTTTTGGCTCGTACGAGTACTTGTAGTCATGAGTAGATGGTCTACGGACCTGGATATAATTTTGACTTCTAATTTTATTTGTACTACCTTTACATTTGTTGAATGGACCGGAAGTTTCCTCGCAAAAAGAACAAGTGGTCACCTATATTCGTGGTCAGCAACATGTGTTTTTTTAGATAAAGCGGCTTGTGATTAACAAGCGGTCATCAAGGCAAGTGAGGGTACTCCTATTTAGCGCCCTACGCATTGGCTAACGAGCAAACGCTTCTGGCCGGCCATGTGTGGGGCGGGCATGCACCTGCTTTTTCCTTTACTTTTAATTTCATTTTTCATTCATTAATTATTCTATTTTTAATATAATATTTATTTTCCTTCTTCTTTAAATTTATTCGGTAAATTAGTGAAATTTCGAGATTTCCAGAAGAAAATGAAATTTGCAAAAACAAATGCTCAAGAAATCAGTAAATGTCCGTGCATTCAACAATTGTTCATGATTTTTAAAACTATTTGGCAAATGATAAAATGTTCACTGATTCAGAAAATGTCAGCATTTTGAAAACATATTGGCATATTCAAAATAAAAGTCATGATTTTGAAAAAGACTGTTCAAGTAGTCAGAAAATGTATGTGAATTTGAAAGAATACGGTAAATTTAAAAAATGTTCATGAATCTAGAAAAAAGTTCAGAGAATACAAAAAAAAAGTTTGCAAATGCTCCCAAATATTAAATAAAACTACTATGCTACAGAAAATATTCATTGTTTCAAAAACAATGTTCATGAATTAGATAAATATTCATCCATTTCAAAAAAATACTCAAAATATTGTTCGTAGAAGAATGCTCATGAATTTGTTTTTAAAATCCCGAATCTTCAAAAAATGATTATCTGTTTCATGAATGTTTATTGTTTAAAAAATGTTCGTGAGCTTCAAAAAATATTCGTGTGTTTGTAAAAAATTTGTACGAATTTGAAATATGTGCACAATTTCAAAAATTGTTCACGAGATCAAGAACTTTTCATGATTTCAAATATTATTCAAGAATTTCATAAATTATTATCAAATTGAAAATTTGTTCACAACTGTAAAAAAATGCAATTTCTAAATCGTTCACGATTTAAAAAAAATCAGGGACAGTCCCGCGGTTTGACAAACCTGGACTTTATACTCAATCCAAAATCAATAGTATCAAAGCAGGACGTACGGCATTATCTCTTCGAGAGAGGCCGAACCCGGGTAAAACCTCATGTCTCTTGTTACCATCATATCTAGCTACTAGCTCGGGACCTCCCCCCACTACCCTAGATTTGTCTGAATCGAATCCGTCACCATGTTGACCAACCCGAGTTTCGGGGGCTACTGCATTATTTATTCAATGCAGGAAATTTAAAGTGTTTCGGGAGCTATTGCACACCGCGCTTTTTTTAAAATCTGCTATCAAGCAAGAATTCGGCAAATCGACCTAAATCTCATGGGCTACTGTGATTAGCTGTTTTATTTTATCCTTTAGGTGCATACCAAATTTTATGCCGGCACACACCTTGAGGTCTACCAGCAATATATCTCAACGGAGAATAAATTGCACCAATCGGTATATTACGTGAAAAATCGACTTGCGGAACCCGGTTTGGCGGTATTTTTTGTTTCCACGGAGGCTAGCCATCTACATCGATAACTCAAGACCGAGGTGGTGCACACCACTTCGAAAACAGTGTGACATGAATGCCGGCTGCGAGGGGCTCTCTATGTGGGAAACCTTTCCGGCTTAATTCTCTGGTGTTGTCTTGTCATGCGTTACCTTTTATATGTACTACTCCCTCCGTTCCTAAATATAAGTCTTTTTAGAGATTTCATTAGGGGGCTACATACAAAACAAAATGAATGAATCTATACACTAAAATATGTATATATACATCTGTATGTTGTCCCCTAATGAAACCTCTTGAAAGACTTATATTTAGGAATGGAGGGAGTAGTGTGAGTGTGTGGACTATTTAAGTAAACTAAAATCTGCTTTTTGTACACATATAATTTGGGGGCAGGTCGATGATCTCGTCGGAAAGGTACAGTGCAGCGGCCGGTTATGACAATGACAGTGCAGGACTGCATGACATGTCCATTACACTGCTAAATTACTCCATGCCCATGATGAACCTACCAATCATCATAAATGATTGTTTATACATTTTGATGGATTTTGTTGCCATGGCCTTCACGGCGTCTAGCTATTAGGCAGATTTCACACTGTCGACAAATCACAAACTAATTAATAATTGTGCAAGTGTGTGGCCCCACACAACATAGGGCTTCAAGCATGAGCTTTATAATATATGTATATATGCTTCGATGAGTTGATATATATGCAGCTTGTCGATGACCCTTGCAACATGAAACCAGAAAGCGATGGTTTACCTACCAAACATGAACTAGAAGTCCAAGGTATGCATGCTGCATGCTCTGTAATGTTATCTAAATAATTGTAATTGGGAAAACTAGAAAGAGGGAGTATACACAAGGATCGTTCAAGCATTGCAATGGATGCATGTGAGGAACAGATGAAAAGCCGGCTGACACGTCCACGCAAGAATCCAAACAATATAACCTAAACCTACCACCTACGTACGTCACGCAACATATATCATTATTACCTTCTCAAAGGCTAGAGATTAGTGGTGCAAATGGGTACGTATATACCTGTAGGGTATTTTGTGACCTATTTAGTTCAACTAAATAAACAAAAAAATTAGAAGTCAGGTAACTTCTGAAAGTTTATAGTTCATTTGAGGTCACAAATTTGCATGTAAAGTGCTTCTCTTTTCTTGTCACACATTTCCTTTAATCGTAGCCTTTTAGTTAAATCCCAGATAATAGTAAGCAGCTACTGTGTCAGTGTACTAACAAACTAGAATCTGCCTTTTGTACATATATATTATATGGGAGTAGAGTCGATGATCGGCCTCCATGGAAAGGTACAGTGCAGCGGCCGGTTATTGACAATGAGAGTACGTACGTAGCAAGATATATTACTCCAAGAACCCAACCGGGTTATCATAAATGGTTCCTCTCTCTGGAACTTTGAGTTGATTTCAGACAGATTGACTCCATCACGGACGAATTGTATATATACCCCCTCCGTTCTTAAATATAAGTTTTTCAGAATTTTTATAAGGGATTACATGTATATAGACATACTTTAGAATATAGATTCATTAATTTTGTTCCATATGTAGTCTCCTAATGAACTATCTAAAAAGACTTAATTATATTTAGAAACGAAGGAAATATTACGCAATATATCTGGGACCAGACTACACAAGCCAGGACACATGTGTGTGCAAGTGAACTGATGTGGATCGGATCGATGGTGCAGCATGCAAGCTCTTGTGGATGACTTTTGCAGTATGAAACCAAGAAAGCGATGGTTCACCGAACAGCAAAGTTCAGCGTGTGCATGTGGCCAAGACTTGCTCGATCCGTCCGCATGCATGTGCACATACGATCGAACACATGAAAAGCTAAGATGGCTAGCTAGAATCTGACATGACCACACAAAAGTCCAGCACCTAATCCTTCATGTATGCATGGAAAATCTTTTAGCTTTTCTAGGACAAACAGAAGGAGGTATAACAGACAGATTTTGGTATTAATCAATGAGTAAAATACACCACAAGTCCTATTTATACTACGTCATTGACTTAATTAATCCTGCCGCTCTCCGCATATTAGCTTTGTCTTAAGCCGAACTTATATATTTGGCCAAATTTAGTAAAACAATATGAACATAAACAATACAAAATCAATACCACTATATTTATCATTTAATATACTTTGTCATCAAATATTCATATTATTTTCTATAAATGTAATCGAACTTATAAAATTTGACTTCAGTCAAAACTAATACACGGAATAAACAAATACCGAAGGAGTATATGGTGATCATACTATCGATGACTTCGCAAAATATCACATGTACCGAAGGAGTATATGGTGATCATACTATCGATGACTTCGCAAAATATCACATGTACCGAAGGAGTATATGGTGATCATACTATCGATGACTTCGCAAAATATCACATGTACCGAAGGAGTATATGGTGATCATACTATCGATGACTTCGCAAAATATCACATGTAAATTTTGGTAAAATAACACATTATGTTCTTATTATTTACTACACCCTCAAAAATGGTTCGTATTTACCGTAATAAAATAGGCATTTTTTACATCATTTGATTGTAACTTATTGAAGTTCCGTAGTTACTTCCATAATTCACACTGTAAATATGATATTTAATTGATCTTTTTTCATGGATCTATATGCATGGATCCGTTTTCATATTCACCCCCAAAAGGGAAATTTTCATAAATTTTGTAAGTTTGTACTCTTGTAGATATGATTCTTTGAATGAGTTACACAATCATGATCGCAGATGGAGTATGAGAAAATTCGGACAGGAAGCTAGCAAACTAGAGAATTAGTAATAGGGTTTTTAATTGACATGGGTTGGAGCTCGTGAGTCACAGGACGTTAACTTGTCATGCCGTTGCCTCACTGATACGGCCGAATTTAAGGGTACACGTGACAAGCTATCACTAGCTGCCGTAGGAGTATATTATGGGTAGGACTTAACTGTTATGCCTGTTAGGTTACATCTATTTAATTGTGGTCTGGTAGCTTGCTAATCTGTTCGTTATCTGTCTGTTCATCAATTGATGATTCAATACACAAACAAAGTTACGTAAGTAGGAGTTAAAACAAGATACCAGTCAGGTAAATATGAAGCAAACTATTAGGTACGCGGTCGAAAGAAAATGGAGGCGTGTACGCGTGTGTACTAGACAAAGAGGTTCAATCAACTTTAACAGCTAGCAGCAAGTGCTGTGCAAGCGTCCACCCGCGCTTGTACAGGGTACTACAGTCTACAGCGCTTAAACTGTGCCTAAGTAATTAGTACGTGGCGATGATCCGCTGCCTAACTAATCGCCCTAGCTGCTAGCAAACAGGTACAGGAAAGGCATGTACAGCTACAAGAGTTTGATGCATGACTTAGTCACGGATCACAAAAGAAATAAGGCATCAAGTACTCCCTCCGTTCCTAAATATAAGTCTTTGTAGAGATTTCACTAGTAGACTACACACGGATGTATATAGACATACTTTAGAGTATAGATTCAATCGTTTTGCTCCGTACGTAGACCCTTAGTGAAATCGCTTAAAAGATTTATATTTAGGAACGGAGGGAGTAATTAACAGTATTGTATATTATTTGATGTTCACCGCTCGAGAATGCCTTTTGGAGCTCGGCCTCCATAAAGGCCCGTTTTAAAAAAAATCATTAAAGTTCATATTTTTACAATTCAAAAGAATTGAAAAAAATACAGATATACATGGAGGCATAATATATATGTGTAAATTTTTAGGATGAAATACATTGACACGCAGGTTGTGCAACAAACACAATCTAAGGCTTTTTTACACATGGTACTATGCAAAGTCCAGAAATTTGTTTTTTGTACATGTCGGATTTAAAGGCATTTCATCTTAACTTACACACACATACACTTCATCCTTGTATGGTTGCATATATTTTTCAGAATTTTTTTAAGTCAATTTTTTTTAAAATAAAGGGCTTCATGAAGCTCGGCCTCCAAAACGCCCTACTCGTTCACTGCTTGACGACCCAAACTGCACCGCACGTCTATTAATTTGGTGTCCAAGAAACGAAACTTACACAAACCCTGGGAATTATTGGGCGATTCCTGCATACGCGGCTGGTTTTCTTTCTTGCTAGTTCAGTCAACGTCGGCAACCTAATGAACCCCTCTTCAACGGACGGCACCACCGGCGCCCCTGCCACCCGCGGTTGATTGTGATGGCGTGCAAGCCTCGCCCTCCACGAATCTCTCCTGTCACCGAGTTGCCACCTCCCCGTACTCCCTCTAACTCTAAACCCCATGGACCAATCATCATCGACATCCCTGCAGGCCCCCGCACCTCGATAAATGTTCGCACTTTAAAAACAATGTTCACTGGATTTTAAAAATGTTCGTCCCATGTTTAAAATTATTCACCATGTATTTAGACATATCCAAATTACATTTGATAAATGGTCAACATATATCTAAAAAATCCACATGAATTCAAATAAAATACTCCCTCCATTCCAAAATAAGTGTCTCAACCTTAGTATAACTTTGTACTAAAATTAGTACAGAGTTAAGACACTTATTTTGGGACGGAGGGAGTATTCAACATATATCTGAAATATGTTCAACTTGTATACAAAAATGTTCAATGTGTATTCAAGAAAAGTTGACATGCCTTTGAATATAGGAAATGAATAAAAAGGATGGTATAAGTAAAATGAATAAAAGGAAAGAGAAAAAATAAATAACCAAAGAAAAAGGGTAAAATATGATTGAAACCCCAGAAAAAAAACCTCGAGGAACCTATATATATAACATGGAAAAATCTTACCGTCAACCGGCAGATCGCGGTGACCGCGTCTGCCGCCACACCTACATGACACGCATCCATATAATGTTCTTCGTTGAATGCACTTTTGCAACATAGGCTATGTTTCCGAAACATATGCGGTGTCGCAATGGTCTACGACGGGTTTATGTTTTGTAATAAAACCTCTGTTGCGAAAAAATCTACAACAAGACCTCAGTTAAAAAAATGCAACGAAACCTCAATTGCAATTTTTTTGCAACAAAATAGCTGTGAAAAAATCGGTAACAAGTTCTATGTTACAGAAGTAATTCTGCAATGAAACCTATGTTACAATGCTGAAGGGGTGCTCACACACAGCTCGTTGGGCAGGCCCATCTGAATGAACTGTGTAAGTGACGATTTCTACGATCTAGCAATAAATAAGTAAAGCCTAGCATTTGCTTTATTGGTCCAACATGCAAGAACTCTGTATCTTTGCAATTTATGGTGACCTCGCCCAATTGTCCACTTCTGCCTCTTGATGTCTTTTTTGTCTGAAAGCACTTTATATCTAATTTAAGCATGTCTCCCTTATGTCACATATATAAGTAAAACATTATAATTATGTGCAAATTATAATTATAAAAGAGATATAAAAATTCAGGGGATGCATCGATTTGGCTCCTGGGCTCACACAGGCCCGGTCATGAACAGTGAAATTGCTAAAAATAATTAAATGATGATATTTTTAAACGCAAGATGCTCAATTGTGTGATATCCATGCAAAAATTTATGAAGTTTGGACATTAAAGGAGCTCGTGGAAAAAAGACAATTTCTGGGTGTCTGGGAAACTTTTGGAAATTGCACTGTTCATGCTTGAGTTTGTCTTTTTTGCCACGAGCTTCTCGAATGTTCAAACTTCACAACATTTGAAATGATTTCAAGCATGTGACCATTTTGCACCAAATTATTTATGGAAGTTTTCGGCTTTTGTTTGTATTTTCTTATTTTACTATTCGCTGGTGCTTCTAAGCTCGGGTTCCGGATCGAATATTGGTCTTTCAGGGCTCTTCAATGTTCATGTTTGCCTCTTGATTATTAAGTATGATATATTTTTTAGTTAATGGATAAACAACCCACAACATCTATGATGAAGATTACATCTTGGAGCAATCAAGCAAGGTCCACCCAAATTGACAATGGCCGAACCAGTGAAGAAAGAACAATAGGAAGGTGTAATCTACATACATGAATGTCTGGTTATACCCCGGCATTTGCCATGGCAGCTCCAGATGGGTCCATTTGTCCCACATATTACAAACATTGTCAACAACTCTAATACATCGAGGTGTGAATGGATTGTGTTCGGTTGCCCAGAAGACACAAGTTGTGGTCAATTCCGGTTGAGGTGTTATGTAACCTTTGCCCCAAGTGGTTTCTGGATATTTACTCAGAAACAAGGGCGAAGGTGATAAGAAAACAAAAGATAACTGGGCTGGATTCTGAGATGTACCATGATCCAGGTTGGGAAGGATGTCCGTTCTTTTTATGCTGCTTAAATCAGATATTGTCAATTAATTTGTATTTGGTGTGATGTCTAGTTAGCATCGAAGAAGGGAAGGCACACACATCTTAACTACACAAAGGTGCAAACCAACCCATGATTGAATGGTTATGAGGACTGTGGTATCCCCTGCCCATCAGAATTCAAGTCTCAGATTTAACATTGGTGCTTCCATTTTTTTGGATTTATTACAGGTCTTTCGGCGATGTACATTCAGTGGGAGAAGACTTTTCGTCGACTATGAAGGCGTTTGTGGCGACTTCGTCAACCTCAAAATGATGTGCCGGCTTAATCTCTCGAAGGTGCTCATAGGGGTCGGATGTGCGTGTGTGTGTTTATATGGATGAGTGTATGTTCAAGTATGTGATCAACTTCGCTTGTACTTTGTTAAAATAAAAACTACACAAAGGTAGTGGCCAAACATTCTTTTGGCTACTTATATGTGTTCTCTTTCAACCTTTCTTAATTAATTTGAGGTTCTTTGGTTTGGTTTCCTCTATCTCGTCTGTGTCAAATCTCCGGGACTAGTTTAGGCCACTACTCCCTGCACTGCTAAATTGCTCCATGATGCACATGCACCTACCAATCATCATAAATGATTATTTATTCATTTTAATGGATCTTCTTGCCCTGGTCTTCATGGCTTGTAGCTTAGTTAGATTTCGAGCAGGTCGACACAATCACAAACTGAGTATTTTGCATGGTTTGGGCCCGCACGATATTGGACTTGAAGCGAAAGCTATACATTATATGCAGCTTTGATGAGTTGGTATATATGCAGACTGTCCATGACCCTTGCACCATGAAACCAAGAAAGTGATGGTTCACCAAACAGGAAACCTGAAGTCCAACGTATGCATGCTGCAATGTATACAGAAACTGGGTCGATCGAGCATTGCAATGCATGCATGCATGCATGCATGCATGCATGTGAGGAACACATGAAAAGCTGCCTGACATGTCCACGAAGAATCCAAATTATGTAACCTACCACTTACGTCACCGAACTACCTACTGCATGACAAGAGATTAGGGGTGCAAATGGGTACCTAATGGTACTTTCTACCCTCTTTAGTTCAACTAAATAACCTAATTTCTAGATGTCAAACATTTGTAAGTTTAGGTTTTTCAGTTCAATCGGGAAGGGTCCAGGGGTACATTGTGGCTTACTAATTTTTGTCCCTGCAAGGGATTGAATGGCTCTAATAGTCCCATTACGAGCATCCTAATCACTCATCGCCAAATGTCATGGCATGAAAAAAAAAACTGATCCAGACGGATGTCTCAGACCGGCATCCTGGTATCCAAATGTGGGACGGATATGGGGAGGAACGGATGCAGCCAGGCACATCTGCCATGTCGGACCTGGCCGAGGCTGGCCCAACCGACCGCACATACATATATTCATCCTCATCCCCTCGTCGGACCAAACCCTAGCCACTACACTCCACTTCACGCCCAAGCTCCCGTCTGGCGATCTCCGACTTTCTCTGCCATGGCAGGCAGCGGATCTGACTCCCACCAGTCCGGATTCGTCGATTGTGGTGTCACCCCTTGTAGGTTAGAGGACGCAATGGTTGCCCACATTGCACTCAGCCGCTCCCGTCAGGACAACACCCGATCAACGAGGGGATCTGTCCGACGTGACTCTATAGTGTCAGCACATCGGGCACTCGGATCCATCGGTGTTGGATCATCGGGGTCCTCCCACGAGCCTTCAGATCCGGATACGGAGTGGCAGCGGAGGAACACGCACGTCCTTGCCATCCGCACTACGTAGTTGCATGAGTTTGTATGGATTTAGGGTATACTTATTAAGGTGTCCGGTTATAAGAAAGGAAATTTAAGGCTTAACCGATCAGTGTTCGCCGGCGTTTGAGGGACCGGATTTTCCATATCAGATTGTAGAAGTTCTAACACTAGTAGAAAACGGGCCTTTGGCCTGGACCATTCAGTCCCGGCCTGCCTCTGGGCCGGGACTAAAGGCCCGGCCACGTCGCCCCAATTCTCAATGCCTCCCTCGAGGCTTTAGTCCCGGCCCGTAAGGAGCCTTTAGTCCCGGTTCGTGTCCCAAACCGGGACTAAAGGGCTACGCGGCGGGCAGTGGTGGTGGCAACCGTTCGTATCCCCCTTTAGTCCCGGTTGGTGGCTCAACCCGGGACTAAAGGACTAACACGTGGCCTGCCGTGGTGGTGGCGACCGTTGGTATACCTCTTTAGTCCCGGTTGGTGGCTCAACTCGGGACTAAAGGACTAACACGTGGCCCGCCGTAGTGGGGCGACCGTTGGCATACCTCTTTAGTCCCGGTTGGTGGTTGAACCCGGGACTAAAAGCCTAACACGTGGCCTGCCGTAGTGGTGGCAACCGTTTGGTATACCTCTTTAGTCCCGGTTGGTGGCTCAAACCGGGGTTAAAGGCCCAAACGGTTTGCATCCCGCGTCGTTTCGGGCGATGAAAAGCACGAACCGAAGCGTACAGTCGTCATTTCTCTGTTCTTCTTCTCTCTGGCGTCGCCCTCTCTGTTCTTCTTCTCTCTCGCGTCGCCCTCTCTGTTCTTCTCCTCTCTTCTTCCCTTCTCTTCTTCCACCATGCCAACTACCTTTCATAAGGTGGTCGCGCATGGCACGACGAAGCTCCGTGTCGTGTACACGAACCTGAGCACGGAGGTGCCGTTTTTCCTTCAACAGTTGAAGGAACGATGGTTTAACCACGGACCGGTTCATGAGAAGTTCTTCGGGCTGGATCTGGAGTACACGGCCGATCAACGCGGTGTTGCCATCATCCAAATATGCTTCGCAAACCATATCTTGATCTTCCAATGGGCGAAGTAAGTTTTGAGGCTTTCTTTGATCCAAGATAATGACATTGTATAAGTTTATTTGTTTCTATCATAGTTGGTTCCCTTCAAATAGTTGTAGTGAAACAATTTTGATTAGTTGAAGGGGAGCACAATCTAATTGGAATAGTGTTCCATAATCTGAGAAATCGTATTAGAATCAACTAGTGTTTAATATGTTCCATTGGAATCATAGTTGGTTCCCTTCAAATAGTTGTAGTGAAACAATTTTGATTAGTTGAAGGGGAGCACAATCTAATTGGAATAGTGTTCCATAATCTGAAAAATCGTATTAGAATCAACTAGTGTTTAATATGTTCCATTGGAATCATAGTTGGTTCCCTTCAAATAGTTGTAGTGAAACAATTTTGATTACTTGAAGGGGAGCACAATCTGATTGGAATAGTCTTCCATAATCTGAAAAATCGTATTAGAATCAAGTAGTGTTTAATATGTTCCATTGGAATCATAGTTGGTTCCCTTCAAATAGTTGTAGTGAAACAATTTTGATTAGTTAAAGGGGAACACAATCTGATTGGAATAGTGTTCCATAATCTGAAAAATCGTATTAGAATCAACTAGTGTTTAATATGTTCCATTGGAATCATAGTTGGTTCGCTTCAAATAGTTGTAGTGAAACAATTTTGATTAGTTGAAGGGGAACACAATCTGATTGGAATAGTGTTCCATAATCTGAAAAATCGTATTAGAATGAACTAGTGTTTAATATGTTCCATTTGAATTATAGTTGGTTCGCTTCAAATAGTTGTAGTGATCTCTCTAGGTTCCATTGCATATGTTCTATTTGAATCCTAAAGATAAGTTTCTCTATAGTTGTAGTGAAACATGTTTCCTTATTGCAGCAGTATGTAACATTTGTTCCATTCTAATTTGTTTCTGTTGCAGGAGTGACAAGCATTGTCCTGGACTCATGGAGTTCCTTCGCAGCGGCGTCACTTTTGCTTCCGTTGACATAAGGAACGACGGGATGAAGATGAGGCACAGCTTCGGTATTGAGATACCAGCTGGTTGCCTCGTTGATCTCCAAACGATATTCAGGCTTCGACATGACAGGACTTCGATGGCTCATATGGCAGTTGCCTTGATCGACGAGTCATATGGTGATATGAAGACCAGTTTCCCAAAGTGTCAGCACAAACTTTGGGAGAAGGGCCCACTTGATGATATCAACATTCAGTATGCAGCAAAAGATGCATACGTTTCATACGAGTTGTACCGCAAGATTCGAGTCGTCAACTATGGTCAGCGTCACCTCGAGGAACTTGGACATTCTGATTTAGATGATTCAGACGAGTAGTGTTCTGAACGTCTAACACTTGCATATATATCTATGGTAGCTATTATTATGTATTCTTTGGGCTAGTATCATGTACTTCTTGGACCAATTTATACATGTCTAGTTTCTGTTTGTGCCATTATAGTTTCCAAATTTGAATGGTTTAGCCCTTTCTAACTTCATTTACTACTTTTGAATGGTTTAGCCCTTTCTAACTTCATGGTATCATGCATTTCGACCACATATATATACAAAAAGTCTTCAGTTCAAATAAGTTCAAATAAGTTCAGTGCTTTTCAATTTCACGGTCAACTAGCTCAAAAAAAATAAGTAAATGCACTAAATATACCAAATGAAGTCAGAAATTGTTGAAATTTTGTGATGTGCCTTTGAATGGTGCATTTTGAACACACAAAAAGTATGGAGTTCAAATTAGTTTTAAAAAATGAAATCCCTTTGTAAGAGATGAGTTCTCGTTCGAAACCCTCCTACTTCGAGAGTGATTGTCAGTTTCGTACACGAAGTGCATCCAGTTTTTGTCGTAGCCCTCTCAACTTTTTAACACATGCTATGTGGGTGAAATGATGATAGCATGCCAACTTTCAACATTTTCAGAGTTCAATTGTAGTGCTTTTCAATTTCAGGGTCAACTAGCTCAAAAAAAATAAGTAAATGCACGAAATATACCAAATGAAGTCAGAAATTGTTGAAATTTTGTGATGTGCCTTTGAATGGTGAATTTTGAACACACAAAAAGTATGGAGTTCAAATAAGTTTTAAAAAAATGAAATCCCTTTGTAAGAGATGAGTTCTCGTTCGAAACCCTCCTACTTCGAGAGAGATTGTCAGTTTTGTACACGAAGTCCATCCAGTTTTTGTCGTAGCCCTCTCAACTTTTTAACACATGCTATGTGGGTGAAATGATGATAGCATGCCAACTTTCAACATTTTCAGAGTTCATTTGTAGTGCTTTTCAATTTCAGGGTCAACTAGCTCAAAAAAAATAAGTAAATGCACGAAATATACCAAATGAAGTCAGAAATTGTTGAAATTTTGTGATGTGCCTTTGAATGGTGAATTTTGAACACAAAAAAGTATGGAGTTCAAATAAGTTTTAAAAAATGAAATCCCTTTGTAAGAGATGAGTTCTCGTTCGAAACCCTGCTACTTCGAGAGAGATTCTCAGTTTTGTACACGAAGTGCATCTAGTTTTTGTCGTGGCCCTCTCAACTTTTTAACACATGCTATGTGGGTGAAATGATGATAGCATGCCAACTTTCAACATTTTCAGAGTTCATTTGTAGTGCTTTTCAATTTCAGGGTCAACTAGCTCAAAAAAAAAAAAAGTAAATGCACGAAATATACCAAATGAAGTCAGAAATTGTTGAATTTTTGTGATGTGCCTTTGAATGGTGCATTTTGAACACACAAAAAGTATGGAGTTCAAATAAGTTTTAAAAAAATGAAATCCCTTTGTAAGAGATGAGTTCTCGTTCGAAACCCTGCTACTTCGGGAGAGATTGTCAGTTGTGTACACGAAGTGCATCCAGTTTTTGTCGTAGCCCTCTCAACTTTTTAACACATGCTATGTGGGTGAAATGATGATAGCATGCCAACTTTCAACATTTTCAGAGTTCATTTGTAGTGCTTTTCAATTTCACGGTCAACTAGCTCAAAAAAAAAGTAAATGCACGAAATATACCAAATGAAGTCAGAATTGTTGAAATTTTGTGATGTGCCTTTGAATGGTGCATTTTGAACACACAAAAAGTATGGAGTTCAAATAAGTTAAAAAAAATGAAATCCCTTTGTAAGAGATGAGTTCTCGTTCGAAACCGTGCTACTTCGAGAGAGATTGTCAGTTTTGTACACGAAGTGCATCCAGTTTTTGTCGTAGCCCTTTCAACTTTTTAACACATGCTATGTGGGTGAAATGATGATATCATGCCAACTTTCAACATTTTCAGAGTTCATTTGTACTACTTTTCAATTTCAGGGTCAACTAGCTCAAAAAAAATAAGTAAATGCACGAAATATACCAAATGAAGTCAGAAATTGTTGAATTTTTGTGATGTGCCTTTGAATGGTGCATTTTGAACACACAAAAAGTATGGAGTTCAAATAAGTTTAAAAAAAATGAAATCCCTTTCTAAGAGATGAGTTCTCGTTCGAAACCCTCCTACTTCGAGAGAGATTGTCAGTTTTGTACACGAAGTTCATCCAGTTTTTGTCGTAGCCCTCTCAACTTTTTAACACATGCTATGTGGGTGAAATGATGATAGCATGCCAACTTTCAACATTTTCAGAGTTCATTTGTAGTGCTTTTCAATTTCAGGGTCAACTAGCTCAAAAAAATAAGTAAATGCACGAAATATACCAAATGAAGTCAGAAATTGTTGAAATTTTGTGATGTTACTTTGAATGATGCATTTTTAACACACAAAAAGTAAGGAGTTCAAATAAGTTTAAAAAAATGAAATCCCTTTGTAAGAGATGAGTTCTCGTTCGAAACCCTCCTACTTCGAGAGTGATTGTCAGTTTTGTACACGAAGTGCATCCAGTTTTTGTCGTAGCCCTCTCAACTTTTTAACACATGCTATGTGGGTGAAATGATGATAGCATGCCAACTTTCAACATTTTCAGAGTTCATTTGTAGTGCTTTTCAATTTCAGGGTCAACTAGCTCAAAAAAAAAATAAGTAAATGCACGAAATATACCAAATGAAGTCAGAAATTGTTGAAATTTTGTGATGTGCCTTTGAATGGTGAATTTTGAACACACAAAAAGTATGGAGTTCAAATAAGTTTAAAAAAAATGAAATCCCTTTGTAAGAGATGAGTTCTCGTTCGAAACCCTCCTACTTCTAGAGAGATTGTCAGTTTTGTACACGAAGTCCATCCAGTTTTTGTCGTAGCCCTCTCAACTTTTTAACACATGCTATGTGGGTGAAATGATGATAGCATGCCAACTTTCAACATTTTCAGAGTTCATTTGTAGTGCTTTTCAATTTCAGGGTCAACTAGCTCAAAAAAAAATAAGTAAATGCACGAAATATACCAAATGAAGTCAGAAATTGTTGAATTTTTGTGATGTGCCTTTGAATGGTGCATTTTGAACACACAAAAAGTATGGAGTTCAAATAAGTTTTAAAAAAATGAAATCCCTTTGTAAGAGATGAGTTCTCGTTCGAAACCGTGCTACTTCGGGAGAGATTGTCAGTTGTGTACACGAAGTGCATCCAGTTTTTGTCGTAGCCCTCTCAACTTTTTAACACATGCTATGTGGGTGAAATGATGATAGCATGCCAACTTTCAACATTTTCAGAGTTCATTTGTAGTGCTTTTCAATTTCACGGTCAACTAGCTCAAAAAAAAAGTAAATGCACGAAATATACCAAATGAAGTCAGAATTGTTGAAATTTTGTGATGTGCCTTTGAATGGTGCATTTTGAACACACAAAAAGTATGGAGTTCAAATAAGTTAAAAAAAATGAAATCCCTTTGTAAGAGATGAGTTCTCGTTCGAAACCGTGCTACTTCGAGAGAGATTGTCAGTTTTGTACACGAAGTGCATCCAGTTTTTGTCGTAGCCCTTTCAACTTTTTAACACATGCTATGTGGGTGAAATGATGATATCATGCCAACTTTCAACATTTTCAGAGTTCATTTGTACTACTTTTCAATTTCAGGGTCAACTAGCTCAAAAAAAATAAGTAAATGCACGAAATATACCAAATGAAGTCAGAAATTGTTGAATTTTTGTGATGTGCCTTTGAATGGTGCATTTTTAACACACAAAAAGTATGGAGTTCAAATAAGTTTAAAAAAAATGAAATCCCTTTCTAAGAGATGAGTTCTCGTTCGAAACCCTCCTACTTCGAGAGAGATTGTCAGTTTTGTACACGAAGTTCATCCAGTTTTTGTCGTAGCCCTCTCAACTTTTTAACACATGCTATGTGGGTGAAATGATGATAGCATGCCAACTTTCAACATTTTCAGAGTTCATTTGTAGTGCTTTTCAATTTCAGGGTCAACTAGCTCAAAAAAAATAAGTAAATGCACGAAATATACCAAATGAAGTCAGAAATTGTTGAAATTTTGTGATGTTCCTTTGAATGATGCATTTTTAACACACAAAAAGTATGGAGTTCAAATAAGTTTAAAAAAATGAAATCCCTTTGTAAGAGATGAGTTCTCGTTCGAAACCCTCCTACTTCGAGAGTGATTGTCAGTTTTGTACACGAAATGCATCCAGTTTTTGTCGTAGCCCTCTCAACTTTTTAACACATGCTATGTGGGTGAAATGATGATAGCATGCCAACTTTCAACATTTTCAGAGTTCATTTGTAGTGCTTTTCAATTTCAGGGTCAACTAGCTCAAAAAAAAATAAGTAAATGCATGAAATATACCAAATGAAGTCAGAAATTGTTGAAATTTTGTGATGTGCCTTTGAATGGTGAATTTTGAACACACAAAAAGTATGGAGTTCAAATAAGTTTAAGAAAATGAAATCCCTTTGTAAGAGATGAGTTCTTGTTCGAAACACTCCTACTTCGAGAGTGATTGTCAGTTTTGTACACGAAGTGCATCCAGTTTTTGTCGTAGCCCTCTCAACTTTTTAACACATGCTATGTGGGTGAAATGATGATAGCATGCCAACTTTCAACATTTTCAGAGTTCATTTGTAGTGCTTTTCAATTTCAGGGTCAACTAGCTCAAAAAAATAAATAAGTAAATGCACGAAATATACCAAATGAAGTCAGAAATTGTTGAAATTTTGTGATGTGCCTTTGAATGGTGCATTTTGAACACACAAAAAGTATGGAGTTCAAATAAGTTTAAAAAATGAAATACCTTTGTAAGAGATGAGTTCTCGTTCGAAACCGTGCTACTTCGAGAGAGATTGTCAGTTTTGTACACGAAGTGCATCCAGTTTTTGTCGTAGCCCTCTCAACTTTTTAACACATGCTATGTGGGTGAAATGATGATAGCATGCCAACTTGCAACATTTTCAGAGTTCATTTGTAGTGCTTTTCAATTTCAGGGTCAACTAGCTCAAAAAGAAAATAAGTAAATGCACGAAATATAACAAATGAAGTCAGAAATTGTTGAAATTTTGTGATGTGCCTTCGAATGGTGCATTTTGAACACACAAAAAGTATGGAGTTCAAATGTGACATCCTCGACTTTTGCTACAGTAGTAATTGTAATTAAGCTACACCGATCAACCGTTAATGATGCCACGTCATCGGATTTCCATCTCAGACCCGCGTTGATTCGAGTTTGTCCGGATTTCAAATTCGAAAACAAAAGTAGAGTACGTTATGAGTTCATTGCAAATATTAAAAGAATATATATGTAGAAAAGAGGAAAGTATTAAAGAAATGATAATGATAAAAGAAAGAAAGAAAACTGAAAGAAAGAAATAATAAAAAGAAAAGGGAAAAGAGAAAACAAAATAAAACAAATCAAAAAAAAGAAAACAGGAAGAAAGCCCCCCCAGCCGGCCCAAACTAGGCCAAGTGGCCCAGCCGGCCCCCCCCGCCAAACCCTAATCGCCCCCTGGCGACCCCCACTCCCCTCGCTACTCCCTCCCTTTCCCACGCCGCCGCCGCCAGCCCCCCCCCCTTGTGGGGGGCCCCACCCCACCCACCGACGCTCTCCCCCCCCCACGCTCGGTCCTCTCCCCCCCACGCCCACGAGGGGACCCCCATCTCCCCCGTGACTCTCGCCCCCTCCCCATCCCACGACCGAGCCCCTCGACACCCCTCTCGCCTCTCCCTCCCACGTCGCCTCCACCTCGCCCCTCTCCCTCCCCAACCGGCGGCCACTCCTCCCGCCGGCGGCCTCCCCCCCGGCGGCCACTCCTCCTCCCACCGGCGGCGCCCCCTCGGTCCCCCTCACCACGCCGGCGGCCTCCTCTCCCCACGGCCGCCTCCCTCATCCCCCTCACCCCCGGCGGCCCCTCATCCCCCTCACCCCCCGGCGGCTCCTCCCCTCTCTCCGCGGCGAGCCCCCTCTCGGTCTCCACCACGCCGGCAGGGGCGCCGGCCACCTCGGCCCCCCCTCCAGGTCCGGCGGCCGGGGCCCTCCCCATCCCGTCGGCCAACCCCGGGAGCCCCGCCGGCCGAGCCCCTCACCATCAGCGGCTCCATCTCCGGGGGGCCCTCCTCACCGGCTCCTCCTCGCCGACACACCCGTCACCATCACCGTCACCGTCACCGCCTCCACGTCCGTCTCCACCGTCAACTACGTGCGAACTCCGGCTTCACCGGGCCGTCACGTCACCGTCGGTGAGCCCCTCCTCGGGCTCCTCCCACCTTGTCGTTCCCCTCGACGTCACGGTTCCGTTCCGGCAAACGGGGCCTCGATCCGTCGACGGTGGACTCCGGTAGAAGGATTCGAAGTTTGTGTTCTTATAGGTGGAGTAGCAAAAGAACTTCTGTGTCTCTGTTAACAGAGAGATGAGAGATGAGAGTTTTTGAAAAAAAAAAGGAAATAAAAACAAAGGTTGTATTCCGTATGTATGTATGAGATGTGATGTATGTATTTGTGTATTTGGATATTTAGAGAAATACGGTATTTGCACGGTTAGGTATCTAATAAAAATAAATGAGGAAATAACCTTAGGCCACTTACCGGTGGGGCCAATGCATCGCTGTCAATGACACGGAGGCCCCACGCGATAATTAAAAATAATGTTTTTCTTAAATAAATAAATAAATAGATATATTAGTTAAAATAATTAATTAACATAATTAGAGTATGACACGTGGGTCCCTCGTTGAATTAATCTGATTAATAAATAATTAATCTTAAATAAAACTTGTGCCTATGACGTCCGGGACCCGCTGGTCAGTTGACCGGTCAAACGTTGATGTCAGCCTGACATCGCGATGATGTCATAATAGGATTTTATTAAATCATTTAAATCTGTTTTTAATTCCTAAATAATTAATAAACCTTTGAAAATTAATATTAAATAATCCGTAAGTCAGATCAAAATAATTTCAACATGAAAGTTGATCAGCAAAGCGAGACGAACTCGGATACACGGTCCGTTCGTCTGTCACGCGTCCCTAGCATAGCAAACATGGAACTTTTCCATCGTATCCAGTGTAACCGGTAGTAGCCCGAGACCCGGAAAATATCGTCAGATATTCTTCCGACCCGTCTATGACGGATGTTGCTGCGTTAGCTCATGTCTAGCCTGCATATTTCCATGTCATGCTTTGTGTTGCATCGGTGCTATTAATTATTGTTTCTTCCCCCTCTTCTTACCGGTAGACCCCGAGACTGACGCTGCTGCCGGGTACATCTACGACCCTGCCGATCAGTCCTTTGCCGCAGAGCAGCAAGGCAAGCAAACTCCCCTTGATCATTCCTATATCGCCTATGTCTTTCTTCCTACTGCTTGCATTAGTATTTTGCTACTGTTGTAGTTAGCTCCTATATCTGATGCATAGCCTGTTTTTGATGAACTGCTACTTTCAGTCCTGTACCTTTAATCTGCTTAGTATAGGTGGAGCAGTCATCCCCTCTGACCCCGTAGATCAGTTGCCCCGCTTGTTTTCAAATCTCGATCCCTGATCGACGAGCCAGACCCGACACAGCACGTTCACCCCCCCTTCGTTGTACGACGCTACAGGGATACTATCGGGTACCGAGGGTGACACCTCGCTAAGTACTCCTGATGATATCTCTGTAGTATAGCTAGTCGGTCGTGGTTATCGAGGGTGATTCCTCTTTCACCATTCCCGATGACGCCTCTGTCGTGCAACCCCGCGAGTGTGGGACCCCCGAGGGTGATTCCTCTAAGTCCACCTTGACGGGTACATCGTTCGGAATCCAACGAGGGTGATACCTCGGATTCCCCCGATGTTACAACCACACAGTTACTCGACCATGTTACTGGGATCTTCGGTGATTAGTTGTAAGACGGGTGGATTCCCGCGAGACTGTGTTGCTGGCCTAATTAAAATGTTAATGGATTTGGGTATTTGATCTGGGTTGGTCGGAGACCTTTTCGCACTAACCGGCTACGCGGGAAGAATTATGGGTACTCGGCGTCGCGGTATCAGCCGAAGCTTTTCAGATGCCAGCAGTGTAGCGGCGCGCGCCCGAGTGGTCCCGAGATGCATCGCGCTTGTGATTAAGGGATGCTAGGACTGACGTCGGCCGCCCACGCCACGTGCAGGAGCGTGAAGGGGAACTGGGCCCATGAACCCTTTGTGCTTAGGATTTAGACCGGCGGGCTGGCCTCTCTGATTAGTCTTAGGTGGGGCTGCGACGTGTCGATATTCCGAGGCCGGGCAGGACCCAGAAAAGTATGTCCGGCCAGAGTGTTATCGAGCGTGACGGGACATGTGGTGCACCCCTGCAGGGATGAAAATTAACTATTCGGATAGCCGTGTCCACGGTTACAGGACGACTTGGAGTTGTGCCCCGATCTTATACAACTACAATTGTTACTTAACTGGAATTAGTTTGCCTCGGGATTGCTTCCTCGCAGGGAGTCGAGGGAGGATCTTTAGGCGTGACCTCACTTTAATATTGCTGCAACAATATGACTATTAATGTTTTACCCGTGTTCTACTCTCGTCTATTGCTGCAAGACCCTGAAGATGCTAGTCTTCGATAGGACTAGGCCTTCTCTCTCTATTCTCGCATTGCTGCAGTCAGTCCACATATACCCCCCTTCTTTGATACTGATGCATAATTAGACTAGTGCTGATGTAAGACTTGCGAGTACTTTGGATGAGTACTCACCGCTGCTTTGCTCCCACCTTGTTCCCTTGATCCGTTTGCTGCGACCAGATGATGAAGCCCAGGAGATGGAGGTCCCCGCCACCGACGACTGCTACCCCGACGGTGCCTTCTACTACGTGGAGGCCGCTGATGATCAGGAGTAGTTAGGAGGTTCCCAGGCAGGAGGCCTCGCCTCGTTCGATCGTTGTATCTTTTGTGCTAGCCTTCTCTAAGGCACCCCATGTTTTATGTCTGTACTCAGATATTTGTTGCTTCCGCTGACTCGTGTGTTTATCGAGCTTTCGTATTCTAGCCCTCGAGGCCCCTGGCTTGTAATATGAAGCTGATGTTTTTTTACTTGTGTCTAGAGTTGTGTTGTGATATCTCCCCGTGAGTCCTTGGGTTTGATCGTATGCATTTGCGTGTATGATTAGCGTACGATTAAGCCGAGGGCGTCACAAGTTGGTATCAGAGCCAACTGCCTGTAGGTAGCCCCCTTTCCAACTCCTTGGCCGAAGTTGAGTCTAGTGTTTGAAAAACTTTACTAACACTGATGTTGTGGCTTACGGGCCCACATCTCAATTGGGTGGTATTAGTATCTTTCACTCCTTTTCTATACTCTGGGCTCTACTTTCTCTTCTCTTTCGGGTCAAAGATTTTACTAACTCTAACATTAGGTTCTCGAATCACATCAATCCGGAGCGCTGGACTATCTACTCTTTTTCTCCTGAATATGTATTACACACACTGTCATTGACATTCGTCAATCTTATTTTCAGATGCGTCCCGCAAGACAGCACGTGCGCCTGACACAGGCCACCGAGACGACTGGGTTCCCGGCCATTTTGGTCGATCTCCTGACCAGGCTGGGATATCGCTGGTACCCCGAGTACACTGTGTTCGAGGATTTCCGCGAGTACAACCAGTACCAGTACCAGGCTGAGGTTCGCATCTTCGACCAGAGGGGCGGCGAGACCCTCGAGCGCCACGTGTTCTGTGGTATTGGAGTGTCGGTCGAGATGGCCGTCCATGATGCGGCCTACATCGCCATCACCCGTCTCCGTGGAGCGTACCCTCACCTGGAGGAGAGCCCTTTCAGATACATCCCGCATGCTCCTGCTGGGGATGAGACTGGGTCTGATCTCACTGCCTACGCTTCTGACGTTCGGGAGCGCAACGACCGTTCCTACGTCGCTGTCTGCGCCCCCTACGTGACGCGTCGCTACGACGCGCGGATTCTGGTGCAGTACACTGAGGCAATGGATCGTGCTTTCCGAGCTCTGACTGTGGAGCTGTATGCTACGCGCACTCGTCTTTACGACGCATTGAAAGAGCTGCAGCCATCACACTGTCCGAGGGTTCCCCCTTTGCGCATCCGCGAGCCGAGCAGGACAGAGCTACCATCAGCTCTCGAGTGGACAGATGTTGGGGGTAGAACCCCTGCACTTGGACCTCAGCTCCTTGACTAGATGCGGTACCGTCACCAGAGTCACAACGGGACACAGGGTCCTGTCCCTACCTTCTATCACCGCCAGCTACCAGGATTCGTTCGTCCTCTCCGACGTTGATGTAGCCTTATCGCTACATCTCGTTGTGGTACTCTTCCACCGCGTGCCTGCGCGCCGCCTAGTGAGTCCAGGGTATCGTCAAATGCGTCCGGGCTATCGCCAAATTTCGAGTTTTTAATCGTTAGTCTGTAATCGAACTTATGTATGGGTCTGTATGTCGAACTCAACTACTATGGAGTATCTATCGCATTTCCCTTTCATTATGCTTGATTACTTCATGAATGCGTGCGATGCCTTTCGATTACTTTAAGCTAAACTACCCCTGCTAAATATTTAACAGGATGGTAAGACCAGCTGGTCGCCCGCGTGGCCGTGCCAACGATGCACCACCCCCGCCTCCTGAGTATATGGCGGGGATGATCCAACAGTTTGAGCTGAACCGCCAGTTTATGCAAGGGCTCATGGATCAGTTCCAAAGGCCGAACATGAACCAACCACAAGGCGTGACACTGCAAGACTTCTGCCGTCTCAACCCTGCGATCTACCGCAGCTCAACTCAGCCTCTTGATGCTGATGACTGGCTCCGTGACATTTCTTATGAGCTAGAGTCTGCCAATGTGCCCCTGGCGAGCTATGTCAACTTTGCCGCCTACTTTCTGAAGGGTCCCGCTGCTCAATGGTGGGACAGCCACAGGCGCTCTCAGCCCGATGGAACTATCATCACTTGGGCAGAGTTCAAGGCTGCTTTCCGTGCTCGATACATTCCCCAGGGAATCATGGACCGGAAGAAGCGTGAGTTCCGCAACTTGGTCCAGGGCAACAAGACTGTGGATGCTTATCAGCGGGAATTTCTGGAATTATCTCGCTATGCTGAAGAAGACATTGCGACTGATGCACGCAGGCAGGAGAAGTTCCGTGAAGGCCTCCACCCTGATATCAAGCTGACACTCCTCGTTCAGGACTATGCTGATTTTGCCACCCTCGTGAACAAGTCTATTCAGGTTGAGACTGGTCTGCAGGAATACAAAGATAGCAGCAAGCGCAACCGTGACATGGGCTCATCTTCGGGCTCATCTGCACAGAAGCGGAAGATCTGGATTCCCAACAGCATGTACCATGCACCTGCTCCTACTCCGAGGCCGTCCTATGCTGCACCTCGCCTGCCTCCTCCACCACCTAGGCAGCCGAGGCTTCCAGCTCCACCGCCTCGAGTTCCTCCTTCCCGTCCCGAGGACGGGCTGTGCTTCAAGTGTGGCCGTCCAGGTCACCGTGCTAGAGACTGCAGGCAGAATCAGAATCAGCTGGCACTTCCCGCAACTGGCCGTGGCAACAACCAGAACCGCAACTTCAACACTAAGCCTGCTTATGTTCGTGGTCAGGCCAACAACATTGATATGTGTCAAGCTCAAGACCAGCCTGCTACCGTGATGGGTACACTTCTCGTTAACTCAGTACCTGCTTCTGTATTGTTTGATACAGGAGCATCGCATTCCTTTATGTCGGAAAATTTTGCATACATGCATGACATTAGGAGCGAAGAGATGAACATCCCGATAGTGGTAAACACCCCTGGGGGCGAATGCCGAACCTCTGTGGTTTGCCCCCATGTTCCAGTTGAAATTGAAGGATTAGAATTCCTTGCCAACCCCATCCTACTAAAGTCATCCAACATTGATCTGATATTGGGGATGGACTGGTTGAAAGCTCATACGGCATCGATCGTTTGTGCCACCAAAACCATCCACCTCCTACACCCTTCAGATGAACTAGTAAGCTACCATGCTCATCTCGTCCGTAATGCTGAGGCACGGCTGTATGCCTTGAATGCATTAAATGCGTCGCCTCTTGAAGGGATTGAAAACATTCCAGTGGTCCGAGAATTCCAAGATGTCTTTCCAGAAGAACTTCCGGGGATTCCCCCTGCTCGAGCTGTCGAGTTTGTCATTGACTTGGTACCCGGTACCACTCCTATTGCCAAGCGTCCTTATAAAATGCCACCACATGAACTCCTTGAACTTAAGCAAGAAATTGACAACTCGCTACGTCTGGGTTTCATCCGTCCGAGTTCCTCTGCTTGGGGAGCACCTTCTCTCTTTGTTAAGAAGAAGGATGGGACAAATCGATTGGTTCAAGACTATCGTCCTATCAACCAGGCCACCATTCAAAACAAATATCCTCTCCCGCGGATAAATGATTTGTATGATCAACTTGCTGGTTCCACCGTTTTCTCTAAGCTCGACTTGAGATTGGGATACCACCAGATCCGTGTTCGCAAGGAGGATATTCCAAAGACCGCCTTTGTTACTCGATATGGATCATACGAGTACACCGTCATGTCCTTTGGCTTAACCAATGCACCGGCAACTTTCTCTCGATTGATGAATTATATATTCATGGACTACCTCGACAAATTTGTCGTGGTATATCTGGATGATATTCTGGTGTTTTCAAAGAACAAAGAAGAGCATGCTGAACATCTTCGTCTTGTGCTGGATAAGCTTCGGGAGCATAAACTCTATGCGAAGTATTCCAAATGTGAGTTTTGGCTAGACGAAGTGACTTACCTTGGTCATGTGATTTCCAAGGATGGTATTGCGGTCAACCCCGAACGAATTCAAGCTATTCTTGACTGGACTCCCCCGAAGAATGTCAAGCAAGTCAGAAGTTTTCTCGGACTCGCCAGCTATTGCCGTCGATTCGTCGAGAACTTCTCCAAGATTGCGAAGCCCTTAACCAACCTGCTTCACAAAGGTGTTAAGTATGAATGGACTGATAAATGTCAGGAAAGTTTCCAGGCACTCAAGGACAAACTAACGTCCGCTCCAGTACTTGCTCCTCCAGATACGAAAAGGGATTTCGTCATATACTGTGATGCTTCTCGTCAAGGAATAGGTTGTGTCCTAATGCAGGATCGCAAGGTGATCGCTTATGCTTCACGTCAACTGCGTGCTCATGAAGAGAACTACCCAGTTCATGATCTCGAGCTTGCCGCAGTCATTCATGCATTGAAGGAATGGCGACAATACCTTGTCGGTAATCGCTGTGAAATCTACACCGACCATCAAAGTCTGAAGTACTTGTTCACTCAACCGGAGCTGAACCTGCGTCAACAAAGATGGATGGAGCGTATAGCAGATTTTGACTGTAGTATATCATATACCCCTGGCAAGGCTAACGTAATGGCTGATGCCTTAAGTCGCAAGTCATACTGCAACCACCTCCAGGTTCATCAGGTTCACGATCGTCTGCAAGAGGAATTCCGTAAGCTGAACCTCCACATTGTTCCTCAGGGTTACCTTGTTCCGCCTCCTGAAGAGTATCAAAAGATGAACCTTCGTGTTGTTAATCAGGGTTCCCTCAGTAACCTAGTGGTTGAACCAGATCTTGTGAGCTCCATAAAGAATATACAGAACTTTGACGATGATGTCGACAGGATTAAGAGCTATATTGCAAAGGGTAAACCCTCCTTTTTCACTGTTGATGAAGGTGGCGCCTTGTATTTCAAGGGTCGCCTATTCGTCCCAAATAAGAAGGAAAATCTCAGGATGACTGGGAAGGTGATGGAAGAAGCTCATGACACACCATTGTCTATTCACCCAGGTAGTACCAAGATGTACCAAGACATCCGGCAAAGATTCTGGTGGCCCAAGATGAAACAAGACATTGCACGCTATGTGGCAGAATGTGATATATGCCGGCGTATCAAAGCAGAACACCAAAAGCCTGCGGGAACTCTGCAACCTATCTCTATTCCCGAGTGGAAATGGGATCACGTTGAAATGGACTTTGTCACTGGTTTTCCCAGATCTCAGAAAGGTAATGATGCTATCCTTGTCGTCATTGATCGACTGTCCAAAGTTGCACATTTCCTAGCCGTCAAAGAAACGATTAACGCTAGTCAACTGGCAGATCTTTATATGTCAAGAGTTGTTTCACTTCACGGTATTCCGTTGGTAATCAGTTTGGACCGTGGCAGCTTGTTTACTTCAAAATTCTGGGAAGTTTTCAGAAGGCTATGGGGACTCATCTGTCCTTCAGCACTGCATTTCATCCTCAATCCCAGGGACAAGTTGAACGAGTCAACCAAATTCTTGAGGACATGCTTCGAGCTTGTGTCATTTCTTTCGGTAAGAAATGGGAGGAATCTCTCCCGTATGCCGAGTTCTCTTACAACAATAGCTATCAAGCTAGCCTGAAGATGGCCCCTTTCGAAGTATTGTATGGGCGAAGGTGTCGGACTCCTCTGAATTGGTCAGAAACTGGGGAACGATCACTCTTCGGTCCGGATATTATTCAACATGCCGAAGATCAAGTCCGCATTATTCATGAGAATCTGAAGGCTGCTCAGTCTCGTCAGAAAAGTCAGTATGACCGTCATCATCAAGATATGGTCTATCAACCTGGCGAAAAGGCTTATCTTCGTGTCACACCAATGAGAGGTGCACACCGTTTCGGAATCAAGGGCAAGTTAGCTCCTCGTTATATTGGTCCTTTCACTGTTCTCGAAAGGCGTGGAAGAGTGGCTTATCAATTGGAACTGCCGGCGAACCTTTCTCAGGTTCACGATGTCTTCCATGTTTCTCAACTCCGCCGCTGCTTCAAGGATCCTATTCGAGCAGTGGATCACGATATGCTTGAGCTACAACAAGACCTCTCTTATAAAGAGCATCCGGTCCGCATTCTCGACCAAGCTGAACGTAAAACTCGTCGCAAGGTCACCAAGTTCCTTAAGGTGCAGTGGTCAAATCACTCTGAAGATGAAGCCACTTGGGAACGCGAGGATCATCTTCGTGATGAATACCCCGGGCTCTTTCCATCTACCTCTTAATTCTCGGGACGAGAATTCTTGTTAGTAGGGGAGAATTGTGACATCCTCGACTTTTGCTACAGTAGTAATTGTAATTAAGCTACAGTGATCAACCGTTAATGATGCCACGTCATCGGATTTCCATCTCAGACCCGCGTTGATTCGAGTTTGTCCGGATTTCAAATTCGAAAACAAAAGTAGAGTACGTTATGAGTTCATTGCAAATATTAAAAGAATATATATGTAGAAAAGAGGAAAGTATTAAAGAAATGATAATGATAAAAGAAAGAAAGAAAACTGAAAGAAAGAAATAGTAAAAAGAAAAGGGAAAAGAGAAAACAAAATAAAACAAATCAAAAATAAAGAAAACAGGAAGAAAGCCCCCCCCCCCCCAGCCGGCCCAAACTGGGCCAAGTGGCCCAGCCGGCCCCCCCGCCAAACCCTAATCGCCCCCTGGCGACCCCCACTCCCCTCGCTACTCCCTCCCTTTCCCACGCCGCCGCCGCCAGCCCCCCCCCTCGTGGGGGGCCCCACCCCACCCACTGACGCTCTCCCCCCCACGCTCGGTCCTCTCCCCCCACGCCCACGAGGGGACCCCCATCTCCCCCGTGACTCTCGCCCCCTCCCCATCCCACGACCGAGCCCCTCCACACCCCTCTCGCCTCTCCCTCCCACGTCGCCTCCACCTCGCCCCTCTCCCTCCCCAACCGGCGGCCACTCCTCTCGCCGGCGGCCTCCCCCCGGCGGCCACTCCTCCTCCCACCGGCGGCCCCCCCTCGGTCCCCCTCACCACGCCGGCGGCCTCCTCTCCCCACGGCCGCCTCCCTCATCCCCCTCACCCCCGGCGGCCCCTCATCCCCCTCACCCCCCGGCGGCTCCTCCCCTCTCTCCGCGGCGAGCCCCCTCTCGGTCTCCACCACGCCGGCAGGGGCGCCGGCCACCTCGGCCCCCCCTCCAGGTCCGGCGGCCGGGGCCCTCCCCATCCCGTCGGCCAACCCCGGGAGCCCCGCCGGCCGAGCCCCTCACCATCGGCGGCTCCATCTCCGGGGGGCCCTCCTCACCGGCTCCTCCTCGCCGACACACCCGTCACCATCACCGTCACCGTCACCGCCTCCACGTCCGTCTCCACCGTCAACTACGTGCGAACTCCGGCTTCACCGGGCCGTCACGTCACCGTCGGTGAGCCCCTCCTCGGGCTCCTCCCACCTTGTCGTTCCCCTCGACGTCACGGTTCCGTTCCGGCAAACGGGGCCTCGATCCGTCGACGGTGGACTCCGGTAGAAGGATTCGAAGTTTGTGTTCTTATAGGTGGAGTAGCAAAAGAACTTCTGTGTCTCTGTTAACACACAGATGAGAGATGAGAGTTTTTGAAAAAAAAAAGGAAATAAAAACAAAGGTTGTATTCCGTATGTATGTATGAGATGTGATGTATGTATTTGTGTATTTGGATATTTAGAGAAATACGGTATTTGCACGGTTAGGTATCTAATAAAAATAAATGAGGAAATAACCTTAGGCCACTTACCGGTGGGGCCAATGCACCGCTGTCAATGACACGGAGGCCCCACGCGATAATTAAAAATAATGTTTTTCTTAAATAAATAAATAAATAGATATATTAGTTAAAATAATTAATTAACATAATTAGAGTATGACACGTGGGTCCCTCGTTGAATTAATCTGATTAATAAATAATTAATCTTAAATAAAACTTGTGCCTATGACGTCCGGGACCCGCTGGTCAGTTGACCGGTCAAACGTTGATGTCAGCCTGACATCGCGATGATGTCATAATAGGATTTTATTAAATCATTTAAATCTGTTTTTAATTCCTAAATAATTAATAAACCTTTGAAAATTAATATTAAATAATCCGTAAGTCAGATCAAAATAATTTCAACATGAAAGTTGATCAGCAAAGCGAGACGAACTCGGATACACGGTCCGTTCGTCTGTCACGCGTCCCTAGCATAGCAAACATGGAACTTTTCCATCGTATCCAGTGTAACCGGTAGTAGCCCGAGACCCGGAAAATATCGTCAGATATTCTTCCGACCCGTCTATGACGGATGTTGCTGCGTTAGCTCATGTCTAGCCTGCATATTTCCATGTCATGCTTTGTGTTGCATCGGTGCTATTAATTATTGTTTCTTCCCCCTCTTCTTACCGGTAGACCCCGAGACTGACGCTGCTGCCGGGTACATCTACGACCCTGCCGATCAGTCCTTTGCCGCAGAGCAGCAAGGCAAGCAAACTCCCCTTGATCATTCCTATATCGCCTATGTCTTTCTTCCTACTGCTTGCATTAGTATTTTGCTACTGTTGTAGTTAGCTCCTATATCTGATGCATAGCCTGTTTTTGATGAACTGCTACTTTCAGTCCTGTACCTTTAATCTGCTTAGTATAGGTGGAGCAGTCATCCCCTCTGACCCCGTAGATCAGTTGCCCCGCTTGTTTTCAAATCTCGATCCCTGATCGACGAGCCAGACCCGACACAGCACGTTCACCCCCCCTTCGTTGTACGACGCTACAGGGATACTATCGGGTACCGAGGGTGACACCTCGCTAAGTACTCCTGATGATATCTCTGTAGTATAGCTAGTCGGTCGTGGTTATCGAGGGTGATTCCTCTTTCACCATTCCCGATGACGCCTCTGTTGTGCAACCCCGCGAGTGTGGGACCCCCGAGGGTGATTCCTCTAAGTCCACCTTGACGGGTACATCGTTCGGAATCCAACGAGGGTGATACCTCGGATTCCCCCGATGTTACAACCACACAGTTACTCGACCATGTTACTGGGATCTTCGGTGATTAGTTGTAAGACGGGTGGATTCCCGCGAGACTGTGTTGCTGGCCTAATTAAAATGTTAATGGATTTGGGTATTTGATCTGGGTTGGTCGGAGACCTTTTCGCACTAACCGGCTACGCGGGAAGAATTATGGGTACTCGGCGTCGCGGTATCAGCCGAAGCTTTTCAGATGCCAGCAGTGTAGCGGCGCGCGCCCGAGTGGTCCCGAGATGCATCGCGCTTGTGATTAAGGGATGCTAGGACTGACGTCGGCCGCCCACGCCACGTGCAGGAGCGTGAAGGGGAACTGGGTCCATGAACCCTTTGTGCTTAGGATTTAGACCGGCGGGCTGGCCTCTCTGATTAGTCTTAGGTGGGGCTGCGACGTGTCGATATTCCGAGGCCGGGCAGGACCCAGAAAAGTATGTCCGGCCAGAGTGTTATCGAGCGTGACGGGACATGTGGTGCACCCCTACAGGGATGAAAATTAACTATTCGGATAGCCGTGTCCACGGTTACAGGACGACTTGGAGTTGTGCCCCGATCTTATACAACTACAATTGTTACTTAACTGGAATTAGTTTGCCTCGGGATTGCTTCCTCGCAGGGAGTCGAGGGAGGATCTTTAGGCGTGACCTCACTTTAATATTGCTGCAACAATATGACTATTAATGTTTTACCCGTGTTCTACTCTCGTCTATTGCTGCAAGACCCTGAAGATGCTAGTCTTCGATAGGACTAGGCCTTCTCTCTCTATTCTCGCATTGCTGCAGTCAGTCCACATATACCCCCCTTCTTTGATACTGATGCATAATTAGACTAGTGCTGATGTAAGACTTGCGAGTACTTTGGATGAGTACTCACCGCTGCTTTGCTCCCACCTTGTTCCCTTGATCCGTTTGCTGCGACCAGATGATGAAGCCCAGGAGATGGAGGTCCCCGCCACCGACGACTGCTACCCCGACGGTGCCTTCTACTACGTGGAGGCCGCTGATGATCAGGAGTAGTTAGGAGGTTCCCAGGCAGGAGGCCTCGCCTCGTTCGATCGTTGTATCTTTTGTGCTAGCCTTCTCTAAGGCACCCCATGTTTTATGTCTGTACTCAGATATTTGTTGCTTCCGCTGACTCGTGTGTTTATCGAGCTTTCGTATTCTAGCCCTCGAGGCCCCTGGCTTGTAATATGAAGCTGATGTTTTTTTACTTGTGTCTAGAGTTGTGTTGTGATATCTCCCCGTGAGTCCTTGGGTTTGATCGTATGCATTTGCGTGTATGATTAGCGTACGATTAAGCCGAGGGCGTCACATCAAATAAGTTTAAAAAAAATGAAATCCCTTTGTAAGAGATGAGTTCTCGTTCGAAACCCTGCTACTTCGAGAGAGATTGTCAGTTTTGTACACGAAGTGCATCCAGTTTTTGTCGTAGCCCTCTCAACTTTTTAACACATGCTATGTGGGTGAAATGATGATAGCATGCCAACTTTCAACATTTTCAGAGTTCATTTGTAGTGCTTTTCAATTTCAGGGTCAACTAGCTCAAAAAAATAAGTAAATGCACGGAATATACCAAATGAAGTTAGAAATTGTTGAATTTTTGTGATGTGCCTTTGAATGGTGCATTTTGAACACACAAAAAGTATGGAGTTCAAATAAGTTTAAAAAAATGAAATCCCTTTGTAAGAGATGAGTTCTCGTTAGAAACCCTCCTACTTCGAAAGAGATTGTCAGTTTTGTACACGAAGTGCATCCAGTTTTTGTCGTAGCCCTCTCAACTTTTTAACACATGCTATGTGGGTGAAATGATGATAGCATGCCAACTTTCAACATTTTGAGAGTTCATTTGTAGTGCTTTTCAATTTCAGAGTCAACTAGCTCAAAACAAATAAGTAAATGCACGAAATATACCAAATGAAGTAAGAAATTGTTGAATTTTTGTGATGTGCCTTTGAATGGTGCATTTTGAACACACAAAAAGTATGGAGTTCAAATAAGTTTTAAAAAAATGAAATCCCTTTGTAAGAGATGAGTTCTCGTTCGAAACCGTGCTACTTCGAGAGAGATTGTCAGTTTTGTACACGAAGTGCATCCAGTTTTTGTCGTAGCCCTCTCAACTTTTTAACACATGCTATGTGTGTGAAATTATGATAGCATGCCAACTTTCAACATTTTCAGATTTAATTTGTAGTGCTTTTCAATTTCAGGGTCAACTAGCTCAAAAAAAATAAGTAAATGCACGAAATATATACCAAATGAAGTTAGAAATTGTTGAAATTTTGTGATGTGCCTTTGAATGGTCATTTTGAACACACAAAAAGTATGGAGTTCAAATAAGTTTAAAAAAAATGAAATCCCTTTGTAAAAGATGAGTTCTCGTTCGAAACCCTGCTACTTCGAGAGAGATTGTCAGTTTTGTACACGAAGTGCATCCAGTTTTTGTCGTAGCCCTCTCAACTTTTTAACACATGCTATGTGGGTGAAATTATGATAGCATGCCAACTTTCAACATTTTCAGATTTAATTTGTAGTGCTTTTCAATTTCAGGGTCAACTAGCTCAAAAAAATAAGTAAATGCACGGAATATACCAAATGAAGTTAGAAATTGTTGAATTTTTGTGATGTGCCTTTGAATGGTGCATTTTGAACACACAAAAAGTATGGAGTTCAAATAAGTTTAAAAAAATGAAATCCCTTTGTAAGAGATGAGTTCTCGTTCGAAACCCTCCTACTTCGAGAGAGATTGTCACTTTTGTACACGAAGTGCATCCAGTTTTTGTCGTAGCCCTCTCAACTTTTTAACACATGCTATGTGGGTGAAATGATGATAGCATGCCAACTTTCAACATTTTGAGACTTCATTTGTAGTGCTTTTCAATTTCAGGGTCAACTAGCTCAAAAAAAATAAGTAAATGCACGAAATATACCAAATGAAGTAAGAAATTGTTGAATTTTTGTGATGTGCCGTTGAATGGTGCATTTTGAACACACAAAAAGTATGGAGTTCAAATAAGTTTTAAAAAAATGAAATCCCTTTGTAAGAGATGAGTTCTCGTTCGAAACCGTGCTACTTCGAGAGAGATTGTCAGTTTTGTACACGAAGTGCATCCAGTTTTTGTCGTAGCCCTCTCAACTTTTTAACACATGCTATGTGGGTGAAATTATGATAGCATGCCAACTTTCAACATTTTCAGATTTAATTTGTAGTGCTTTTCAATTTCAGGGTCAACTAGCTCAAAAAAATAAGTAAATGCACGAAATATACCAAATGAAGTCAGAAATTGTTGAAATTTTGTGATGTGCCTTTGAATGGTCATTTTGAACACACAAAAAGTATGGAGTTCAAATAAGTTTAAAAAAAATGAAATCCCTTTGTAAGAGATGAGTTCTCGTTCGAAACCCTGCTACTTCGAGAGAGATTGTCAGTTTTGTACACGAAGTGCATCCAGTTTTTGTCGTAGCCCTCTCAAGTTTTTAACACATGCTATGTGGGTGAAATGATGATAGCATGCCAACTTTCAACATTTTCAGAGTTCATTTGTAGTGCTTTTCAATTTCACGGTCAACTAGCTCAAAAAAATAAGTAAATACACGAAATATACCAAATGAAGTGAGAAATTGTTGAAATTTTGTGATGTGCCTTTGAATGGTGCATTTTGAACACACAAAAAGTATGGAGTTCAAATAAGTTTAAAAAAAATGAAATCCCTTTCTAAGAGATGAGTTCTCGTTCGAAACCCTGCTACTTCGAGAGAGATTGTCAGTTTTGTACATGAAGTGCATCCAGTTTTTGTCGTAGCCCTCTCAACTTTTTAACACATGCTATGCGGGTTAAATGATGATAGCATGCCAACTTTCAACATTTTCAGAGTTCATTTGTAGTGCTTTTCAATTTCAGGGTCAACTAGCTCAAAAAAAAATAAGTAAATGCACGAAATATACTAAATGAAGTCAAAATAACAAAATAGATAATAGTTTGGATAGTCGAAATTATTAATTATGAAAATAAAAAATAGTTTTGCATTATTTATTCAATTTGAAACACTTTTCATTATCATAGTTTTGTCAAATTCTCAAATATGCAAAAAGAATTTTTAATAAACATAGTTTTTAATTGAAAATAACAAAATAGATAATAGTTTGGATAGTCAAAATTATTAATTATGAAAATAAAAAATAGTTTTGCATTTTTTATTCAATTTGAAACACTTTTCATTATCATAGTTTTGTCAAATTCTCAAATATGCAAAAAGAATTTTTAATAAACATAGTTTTTAATTGAAAATAACAAAATAGATAATAGTTTGGATAGTCAAAATTATTAATTATGAAAATAAAAAATTGTTTTGCACTATTTATTCAATTTGAAACACTTTTCATTATCATAGTTTTGTCAAATTCTCAAATATGCAAAAAGAATTTTTAATAAACATAGTTTTTAATTGAAAATAACAAAATAGATAATAGTTTGGATAGTCAAAATTATTAATTATGAAAATAAAAAATTGTTTTGCATTATTTATTCAATTTGAAACACTTTTCATTATCATAGTTTTGTCAAATTCTCAAATATGCAAATAGAATTTTTAATAAACATAGTTTTTAATTGGAAATAACAAAATAGATAATAGTTTGGATATTTAAAATTATTAATTATGAAAAAAAAATTGAAACTATATTCGAAATCATAGAGAAAATTCAACCTAAATTCTCATTTGAATTTAGATTGAATTTTCCCTATAATTTCTAATATAGTTACAATTTTCAGTGAGTTTAGGCCCGTAAGCTTGCTTTAGAGAGGAGCTCGATGGAGAAGCTGCAATGGGGCTTATAAACAAGTGTTAGTCCCCCTCACTGGGCGAGGTGGGACTAAACTTATCGTACAGCCGAGGAGGGGCTTTAGTCCCGGTTGGAGTCACGCCCCAGGACTAAAGACACCCTTTAGTCCCGGTTGGAGCCACGCCCCGGGACTAAATACCCCCTGCTTCCCGCCTCTTGGTCTGCCCGAAAAGAGGCCTTTAGTCCCGGGTCGTGGCTCCACCCGGGACTAAAGGGCGTCTTTAGTCCAGGCCCGAGCCACGCACCGGGACTATAGATCCACCTATATAAGCAGGACTTCGAAAATTTCCAACCCAATTCGTCCATTTCTCTTCTTCTTCCTCTCGTTCTCCTGCCCGGCGCGGCACAGCGACGAACGTAACCGACGCCGTCAGGCTTCCCGCCGTCCTGCTCGCCGTCGGCCGTCCTCCTCGCCGCCGCGCCGTCCTCCTCGCCGCCGCGGCGTCCTCCTAGCCGTCGCGCCGTCCTCCGCGCCGTCCTCCTCGCCAACACTCCGGCCAGTAAGCCCCCCGCCCCCTCCTCCCCAACACTTCGGCCAGTATAGAAGAAAAGAAGAAAAAGGAGAAGAGAAGAAGAAAAAGGAGAAGAAAGCAAGAAAAAGGAGAAGAAAAGAAGAAAAAGGAGAAGAAAAAAAGAAAAAGAAAAGACTTTTTTGTCATTTAATTCCTATTGTTATTAGGTTTGTGCTAGATTATTAGGGTTAGTAATATTTAGAATTAGGTTAGGGTTACAAGAAGAAGAAATATGAACAAAAATAAGAAAATAAGATTAGGAAAAATGAAAATAAGAAGAGGAGGAGAAGAAAAGAAGAAAAAGTGTTTGCTTAAGTGTATAGTGTATATAGTGTATAGTGTATAAGGAGAGGAGGAATTTTGCTATAGTGTATATAGTGTATAGTGTATAAGAAAATAAGAAAAGAAGAGGAGGAGAAGAGAAGAAAAGAAGAGGAGGAGAAGAGAAGAAAGAAGAGGAGGAGAAGAAAAATGAAAATAAGTGTTAATAGTTTAATTTTGCTATTGTATATGCTTAAGTGTTAATAGTTTATTTTTAGCAAGAAAATTAATAGAACTAGTTTATTTTTTTAGTTCATTTTACGATGCCTATCCCGCATCCTCGTCTTCGACTCGGCGGAGGACACTTGCTTGATCAGAGGGGCCCTGTCCGGGACTGGGCTCCGCCCGGCTGGTATTGGGAGGTGCTACCTTCCGGGGGGCGTAGGTTGGTGATGAGCCAGCCCGTCGTTGACCCGATCCTTGTTTGGTGGCGGTCGCGTGGGCCAGTGAGTGTGCCGAGGCTTCCGGACACCGCAGAGGTGGTACGTCACCGTGTCAGCGAGGAGGATGAGCACGTCTGTCGCTACATGGTTGCGTTGGAGGGCAGGTTCGAGCATACCTGGCAGGTTCTTCGGGGATCTCACTGGAGCTATGATCCTGTGATGGTTCCTTCTCTTTGGGTGTCCACTGCCCGCGCCGATACCCGTCGGGCGCTACGGTTCTAGATGTATTAGTGATGCTATATGTATGATAGTATTCGAGGAGTATTAATGATAATATTCGACGATGTACGGACAAAAGTGATGATGTATTAGCTTATAATTGAATGCATGCTAATTTGAATACTACTTTATTTTACGATTTGGTTTTGCTTATTGAATGCTCAAATTGGAAAATTACTCCTACTTTGAATACTATGCAGAAATCTAGGAGTCTCAAATTGGAAAAGTACTCCTACTTTGGTTTTTGGTACAAAGGTTAAGAGAATCCGTTTTTTGCAGAACTATGGATCCACATATCAGGAACCTCGAAGAGGAAGAACTTCTGGAAGATATAATCAAAGACGGCCCCGACGTTGAACCAGCTGAATCTCCGTCGTTATATCTAAACCAGGACGTTGGAATGGAGGTCGAGCGACACGAAGATGAAGCCGATGGGGCAGGAGATAGGTCCAATGACGGATAAGGTGATAGCTCCAGTGATGGAGAAGCCGGTGAAGAGGAGAAGTCCAGTGAGGTATACATATGAAGTTCGACAATCACTTGTAATATGTGAAAAATATTGGAGATAGCTCTATATTGTATACATATACATTCATTTGACGAATGTTTCTCCCTCTTAGGCCTCCACATCGAGCAAAACTACGAAACGAGGCCCGACTAGAAAGTTGGATGCACGGACGCATTACACATTTGAGGTGATATTTCCTACGGGCGAACCCAAGCTTCCTAAGAATGCTGCTGACACATTCAAGAAGCAATGCGGAGTTCTAGTTAGGGATCACGTCTCGATCAGCGTTCGGGAGTGGAACAAGCGCAAAGGGGCAGCCGATAGTGACTATGTCGCCGAAAGGTACAAAGATAATCTTTGGAATGATCTCATGTCACATTTCAACCTGCCAGAATGTGAGAATGAAGACGCCGCAGACAAACTGAGGGCCAAAGTCAAGCAGTGGACTCTGAAGAAGATGGCCGAACTGTTCCGTAGCTGGAAGAAGAAGCTATGGAAAAACTATCTGAAGACACAGAAAGTGCCAGTATTCGAGGGGTATCTAGCCAAGCAGGCGAATCACTGGAAGGCATTTCAAGAGTACAAGGAGTCAGAAGATGCCCAGGCATTATCAGAAAAGAACAAGATAAATGCCGACAAGAAGATATATCACCACAAGCTGGGGCCAGGGGGCTATGGGACTGCCATCCCAAAGTGGGATAAGAAAGAGCAAGATCTGATAGATAAAGGCGTCGTACCTGAACCACTACGTGATGAGTGGGAATTGAGAGCAAGAAATTGGTTCCTTGCGCACGATGGGTCGTACGACGAAACAACAGGGGACCTCATCTGCAATGACAATCTTAGGATACCTAGGGAGAATTGGAAAAGGATAGTGAAAGAAATTAAGGAGGGAAGAAGAAAGTTCACTGCAGATAGAGAGAAAGATTTGCTCACACTGGTCCTCGGCAATGACGAACATGGAGGACGAACGCGAGGCTTCGGTCCTTCTTACCCGTGGTGGCTTGGGTTTGCCAGAGACCAAGACACTTACCGAAGCCGAGAGAGAGCAAAGAAGCGGCAGCAGGATGAGGAGAATGACAAGTTCAACTAGTTGCTTGCCAGGATTAACGAGCAACAGAAGCAGATTGATGAGCTTAGAGGAGTACCGCGCCAGGAAGATCCTGCAGTTGATATTACCAGCGCCCCATCTAAGCGGAAAAGCAGTGTGGCTGAATCTGAGGCCCCGCCCGACGATGAACGAAAAATGATAGAGGGCGGTCCCGGCTACCCCGTGGATGGAATCAAGGAGTCAACATCATGTGAACTCCATGAGAAATTCAAGAACATATCCATGAAGGTGGCCGTCGGACAAGCTTTAACTTCTCTCCCTGATGCACGCTGGCATGGCCGTGAGATTCCAGCTGGCTTTGCTAAAGTCGGGGTGGATGAAATCATGACGGGGTTTAATGATATGGAGCTTGACATAGCTGGACCCGAAGATGAGAGGACACTCGGAGAAGTACTGGGTGGAGTCATCCTATGGGACAAGAACTACATCAAGCTTCCAGGCTCGGCCCCAAGGACAACACCGCCTCCGAGTCGTCGCAGGTCACCTACACCTCCATTACCTCCAAGCCCTCCACATGACGTCGGCCAGCACAACACGAGTCCATCTCGATCACCGCCGCCGGACTTGGGTCGTCCGTCTCCGCCGCCGCCCGCACATGATACTAAGCGGAAGCGTGCCAGCAAGAACGCTTCGTCGATGATTTCTAAGGGACGGAGCTCCCCAAAGCACAAACTGTCGCCCCTCCCAAAGGTACCTCATGCTAATCTTCCTATCAGACCTTATGATCGTACCCCCGAGGAAAACGCCAGGATAGCAAAGGAACAACATGAGGCGCAGATGAAAAGGAAGGAACCCGAGCCCCGCCCGAAATACACCGAGAAGAACATAGCATGGGCAAAAGACTTCATAACCACTCCATCACAGTATGACTTACACTATAAGCCTGATGACTATACACGCACATTGCAGAAGGAAGTGAAAAAGAGCAGGTCACATGCAAGTGCAAGTGGGAGCAAATCAAGTTCAACTACACGCAAGAAAAAATCAGACGTTCCTCAGCTTGGACAACACGCCAAACAGTCGATCCCACCCCTCAAGGTGTTAACCGAGAATGTTCCCCCTCCGGTGCAGGGGCAAGCTTTTGAAAAAGCAAAGGAGTTGGCGGATGAATGTGGTATCTTGATTGAAAATTTGCTGGCTTCCCAAGACGACAGGATAACCAAGGCTGTGGTAGCCCCTAAGCCACAGTTTGTCATGGGAGAGCCTTTGGTCAGCAAAGATGATCTCCCAACAAATATGTGTTACTTGCATAAATGGTACTTAAGTGAATCAAAGAATGGGAGAACGATGATCGTGCTGAGTGTCCCACAGGAGTACTACGTCCGCTCCGAAGAAATCCATATCGACTTTGATGAACTCTTCCAGATGTACAATGGCGACGCCCTCGACAAATCGCTTATGAGTTGCTATTGTCTGTAAGTTTTTCAATTCGTTGTCTACATATAACTTGTTTAGTTATTTCAATTCATTGTCTATATATAACTTGTACTCTATTATGCAGAATGAAGATTCTGGAGTGTAAAAGTAAGAGCATCATAAATATTGGGTTTATTGATCCAGATAAAATACATATAGCGACGCTAACTAATTATCCCAAGGAGACGGAGGAAAACCTTCTAAGGTTTCTAAGAGATCAAAATTTCTGTGACCACATACTGTTTCCATACAACTTCAGGTGAGCGTCTTTACTCTGTTGTGTCCATTCACTTATAAGTGTAATTGATAAGTTACTCACACACACACACACACACACACACACACACACACACACACACACACACACACACACACACACACACACACACACATATATATATATATATATATATATATATATATATATATATATATACACATGTGCAGCTTTCATTGGATTCTGTTGGACATTCAAATTGATAAGGGAAGAGTTGATGCCTTCGACCCATTATCGAGACCCTTGGAACAGTTCCAAAGCCTACAAGACATGCTCCAAGGGTAATTTTAATCATTCTTGCGCTCTATCGGTCTCTTTCGATGATTTTCTGATATATCAATTAATGAAAAACTTAGCAAATCATTATCCTTGTCGGGCAGGGTTTGGAATCGGTTCAAGTGCGTGACTCTCGGTAACTTTCCTGAGAAGCTGACCTTTAGAGCGGCTCACGTAAGTAGTAGTATGATATACTTCTATTGATTTTCAATACATTTATGATGCTAGATTATTATTTTGATTATATATATTCCATTCTCGTAAAGTGCGACGAGCAGCCACTGGGAACGCATCTATGCGGATACTATGTTTGCGAGACTATTCACACGTTTACCTCTGAGTTCAAGGAGCACAGATTCGACGTAAACAATGAACATTCACACCTCTATTTTTACCCGTCATTCTTTGTTATCATGATTGATATTCATAATCATCTCCTCTTCTTATATAGCACACGGCCATGAGGACGAAGGTCCTACCAGAGCAACGCACGATTGCTGTTGCAGAGGAGCTTGCGGGATTTCTGAGGACGGAAGCTATAGAAGACAAAGGACGATTTAGTGTAGCTAAGGGCCATTACTGATGTTCGTCCATGTAATCGAATAGACGGGCTCTAGTCCCGATAATTCAGATCTCCATATAATTGTATATATATGATCGCTTGTAAGATAAGTTAATCTTATATATATATATGCATAATTATTTCTATTTTAAATTATATGAAAACTAATTCCCAAACACAAAACGAGGCATCACGTTAATCTCCTGAACACCTAAACCCTAAAACCCTAAAACCCAAAAATAATTTCATTCAAAAAAAACCCAAAAGCCAGCAAAATCTGAAAATCTTTAGTCCCGGACCGTGTAACGAACCGGGACTAAAGGGCCTGCCCCTGGGGCGCTACGAGGCGCCCACGTGGAGCACCTTTAGTCCCGGCGTGTAAGAGGGCCGGGACGAAAAGGTTAGGCCTTTAGTCCCGCCCCTTTAGTCCCGGTTGGTGAACCGGGACTAAAGCCCCTTACGGGCCGGGGCTATAGGCCCTGTCCCCACTAGTGTAATTCCATATATATATATATTTTTTAGGGGAATTCCATATATAAATGGTTCACTTCATGCAACTATCCATGCACGCATATTAAGTGCTTCTCTTCTCTTGTCACTGTGCTTTTCCTTTAATCCTAGCCTTTTAACTAAATCCATATAATTGTAAGCAGTTACTGTGTGTCAGTGTACATCTTATTGTGTGTACGTACGTAGTACCTACTAACCAACTAGAATCTGCTTTTTGTATACATATTATATGGCAGTAGAGTCGATGATGGATCTCCATGGAAAGGTACAGTGCAGCGGCCGGTTATGACAATGAGAGAGTACGTACGTGGCACGGTATATTACTCCATAACCTACCCGATTATCATGAATGATTCTTCAATTAAGTCGTTCGAGTGTTCTTGTTGCTTGCCATGGTCTCCACGGTCTCTAGCTGGACTTTGGAGTAGGTTTCACAGTCATATTGACCCAATCTCAACCGAATTGTATATTACGCAGTACATATCTAGGACACATGTGCTCGATCCAGACAGGCTGCATATGTTTTGATGAATTGGTGTGTGTGTGCAAATGAAATGATGTGGATCGGATCGATGGGGCAGCAAGCAAGCAGCATGCAGCTTCTGGATGACTTTTGCAGTATGAAACCAGGAAAGCGATGGTTCACCCGACAGCAAAGCTCAGCCTGCGCATGTGGCCAAGACTTAATCGATCCGTCTGCATGTGCACATATGAACGCATGCAAAAGTCCAGCACCTAATCCCCTCACCTCGTCCAGCGACAATGAGCATGTATGCATGCATGAAAATCATCTAGCTTTTCTAGGAACTAATTAAGTAGACGGAGATGTATCAAATTGATTCTGGTATTAATCAAACGGTGATCATGATATCTGTGACTTTGAGAAATGTTACGTGTCAATTTTGGTCAAATAATGCAGTTGTGGTTTTTATTATTCGCTACACCCACAAAGAATGGTTCGTATTTACTGTATTATAATATCAAAGACATTTTTCTTTCGAAAAAGATATACCTTTTTGTACATCATTTCGTTGTAACTTACTGCAGTTTGGTACTTTGGTGTGGAGTGCTTCTAAAATTCTGCTCATCTTGGGAATGAATTAAAAATTCTTACGCGATTTCGTATGCATATATGTCTATCTTTCTGCACACATGGATTGTTTTTTCATGAATCTCACCAGCAAAAGAAGGTTTTAGATATATATGATTCTTTTAATAACTGAGGGAGAGTTTTGAGTTACAATATCATGATCACACATAAATGATCAGAAATCCCTAACTAGAGATCAGCCGGCCGGTAGGGTTTTTAATTGACGATGAGTTTGAGCTCGTGAGTCACAAGACGTTAACTTGTCATGCGGTTGCCTCACTGAGACGGCCGAATTTAAGGGCACACGTGACAAGCTATCGCTAGCAGCCGCAGGAGTATATTATGGGTAGGACTTAACTGTTATGCCTGTTAGGTTACATCTATTTAATTATGATCTGGTAGCTCGCTAATCTCCCTGTTCATGCATTGCTGATTGAATAGACGGATAAAGTTACGTATAAGTAAAACAAGATACTTACCAGTCAGGTAAATCTGAAGCTAACTAGCTATCAACGGCAAACATTTCATGCTAATTAAACTATTAGTCGTGTACGTGTGCTTGACAAAGAGGTGCAACAAGGTGCAACAACATTGACAGCAGCAGCAAGTGCTGTGCACGCGTCCACGCCCGAATTGTACGCACACACGGTACATGGTACTACGTACAGTGTACAGAGCTAAGTATATCTAACCTAATCCGCACTTACGTGGCCATGGTCCGCTGCCTAGCTAATCGCCCTGGCTGGTAGTAATTAGCTACAGGAAAGGTATGCATGTACAGCTATACGTACAAGAGTTTGATGCATGACTTCGTCTTGAATCACAAAAGAAATATAAGGCATCGAGTAATTAACAGTACTGTATATTATTTGATGCCCCTGTTAGAGCGGAGAAGGTGACTAACACCTGAAAAAAATAATCGTAAGCGTGTGACGATCATCTCTATCAGATGTGTTTAGATGACACGGTTAGATTCACAATGAATGCATTTGATGAAGAGACAAAACACTAGTGGGGACGAGGCCTTTAGCCCCGGCCCCTAATGGGCTTTAGTCCCGGTTCACCAACCGGGACTAAAGGCCTAACCTTTAGTCCCGGCCCTGTTACAAGCCGGGACTAAAGGTGCTCCACGTGGGCGTCTCGTAGCGCCCTAGGGGCAGCCCCTTTAGTCCCGGCTCGTTACACGGACCGGGACTAAAGAGTTTCAGATTTTGCTTATTTTTGGGTTTTTTTTTTGAATGAAATTATTTTTGGGTTTTAAGGTTTAGGTGTTCGGGAGTTTAGCGTGATGCCTCGTTTGGTGTTCGGGAATTAGTTTTCATATAATTTAAATAGAAATAATTATGCATATATATATAAGATTAACTTATCTTACAAGCGAGCATATATATACAATTATATGGAGATCTGAATTATCGGGACTAGAGCCCGTCTATTCGATTACATGGACGAACATCAGTAATGGCCCCTAGCTACACTAAATCGTCCTTTGTCATCTATAGCTTCCGTCCTCAGAAATCCCGCAAGCTCATCTGCAACAGCAATCGCGCGTTGCTCTGGCAGGACCTTCGTCCTCATGGCCGTGTGCTATATAAGAAGACGAGATGAATATGAATATCAATCATGATAACAAAGAATGACGGGTAAAAATAGAGGTGTGAATGTTCATTGCTTACGTCGAATCTGTGATCCTTGTGCTCAGAGGTAAACGTGCGAATGGTCTCGCAAACATAGTATCCGCATAGATGCGTTCCCCGTGGCTGCTGGTCGCACTTTACGAGAATAGAATATATATAATCAAAATAATAATCTAGCATCATAAATGTATTGAAAATAGAAGTATATCATACTACTACTTACCTGAGCCGCTCTAAAGGTCAGCTTCTCAGGAAAGTTACCGGGAGTCACGCACTTGAACCGTTTCAAACCCTGCCCGACAAGGATAATGATTTGCTAAGTTTTTCATTAATTGATATATCAGAAAATCATCGAAAGAGACCGATAGAGCGCAAGAATGATTGAAATTACCCTTGGAGCATGTCCTGCAGGCTTTGGAACTGTTCCAAGGGTCTCGATAAGGGGTCGAAGGCATCAACTCTTCCCTTATCAATTTGAATGTCCAACAGAATCCAATGAAAGCTGCACATGTGTGTGTATATATATATATATATATATATATATATATATATATATATATGTGTGTGTGTGTGTGTGTGTGTGTGTGTGTGTGTGTGTGTGTGTGTGCGTGTCAGTAACTTATCAATTACACTTATAAGTGAATGGACACAATAGAGTAAAGACCCTCACCTGAAGTTGTATGGAAACAGTATGTGGTCACAGAAATTTTGATCTGTTAGAAACCTTAGAAGGTTTTCCTCCGTCTCCTTGGGTTTATCAGTTAGCGTCGCTATATGTATTTTATCTGGGTCAATAAACTCAATATTTAGGATGTTCCTATTTTTACAATCCAGAATCTTCATTCTGCATAATAGAGTACAAGTTATATATAGACAATGAATTGAAATAACTAAACAAGTTATATGTAGACAACGAATTGAAAAACTTCCAAACAATAACAACTCATAAGCGATTTGTCGAGGGCGTCGCCATTGTACATCTGGAAGAGTTCATCAAAGTCGATATGGATTTCTTCGGGGCGGCCGTAGTACTCCCGTGGGACACTCAGCACGATCATCGTTCTCCCATTCTTTGATTCACTTAAGTACCATGTATGCAAGTAACGCATATTTGTTGGGAGATCATCTTTGCTGACCAAAGGCTCTCCCATGACAAACTGTGGCTTAGGGGCTACCACAGCCTTGGGTAACCTGTCGTCTTGGGAAGCCAGAACATCTTCAACCGAGACACCCCATTGAGCCGCCCACTCCTTTGCTATTTCAAAAGCTTGCCCCTGCACCGGAGGGGGAACATTCTTGGTTAACACCTTGAGGGGTGGGATCGACTGTTTGGCCTGTTGTCCAAGCTGAGGAACGTCTGATTTTTTCTTGCTTGTAGTTGAACTTGATTTGCTCCCACTTGCACTTGCACATGATCTACTCTTTTTCACTTCCTTCCGCAATGTGCGTGTATAGTCATCAGGCTTATGGTGTAAGTCATACTGTGATGGAAGGGTCGTGATGTATTTTGCCCATGCTATTTGCTTCTCGGTGTATTCCGGGCGGGGCTCGGGTTCCTTCTTTTTCATCTGCGCATCATGATGTTCCTTTGCTATCCTGGCGTTTTCCTCGGAGGTACGATCATAAGGTCTGATAGGAAGATTAGCATGAGGTACCTTTGGGAGGGGCGACCGTTTGCGCTTTGGGGGGCTCCGTCGCTTAGGAATCGTCGGCGGAGCGTTCTTGGTGGCACGCTTCCGCTTAGTATCCTGTGCGGGCGGCGGCGGAGACGGACGACCCAAGTCCGGCGGCGGTGATCGAGATGGACTCGTGTTGTGTTGGCCGACGTCATGTGGAGGGCTTGGAGGTAATGGAGGTGTAGGTGACCTGCGACGACTCGGAGGCGGTGTTGTCCTTGGGGCCGAGCCTGGAAGCTTGATGTAGTTCTTGTTCCATAGGATGACTCCACCCAGTACTTCTCCGAGTGTCCTCTCATCTTCGGGTCCAGCTATTTCGAGCTCCATATCATGAAACCCCGTCATGATTTCATCCACCCCGACTTTAGCAAAGCCAGCTGGAATCTCACGGCCATGCCAGCGTGCATCAGGACCAGAAGGTAAAGCTCCTCCGACGGCCACCTTCATGGATATGTTCTTGAATTTCTGATGGAGTTCACATGATGTTGACTCCTTGATTCCATCCACGGGGTAGCCGGGACCGCCCTCTATCATTCTTCGTGCATCGTCGGGCGGGGCCTCAGATTCAGCCACGCTGCTTTTCCGCTTAGATGGGGCACCGGTAATATCAAGTGCAGGATCTTCCTAGCGCGCTACTCCTCTAAGCTCATCAATCTGCTTCTGTTGCTCGTTAATCCTGGCAAGCAACTGGTTGAACTTGTCATTCTCCTCATCCTGCTGCCGCTTCTTTGCTCTCTCTCGGCTTCTGTAAGTGTCTTGGTCTCTGGCAAACCCAAGCCACCATGGGTAAGAAGGACCGAAGCCTCGCGTTCGTCCTCCATGTTCGTCATTGCCGAGGACCAGTGTGAGCAAATCTTTCTCTCTATCTGCAGTGAACTTTCTTTTTCCCTCCTTAATTTCTTTCACTATCCTTTTCCAATTCTCCCTGGGTATCCTAAGACCGTCACTGCAGATGAGGTCCCCTGTTTTTTCGTCGTACGACCCACCATGCGCAAGGAACCAATTTCTTGCTCTCAATTCCCACTCATCGCGGAGTGGTTCAGGTACGATGCCTTTGTCTAGCAGATCTTGCTCTTTCTTATCCCACTTTGGGATGGCAGTCTCATAGCCCCCTGGCCCCAGCTTGTGGTGATATTTCTTCTTGTCGGCATTTATCTTGTTCTTTTCTGATAATGCCTGGGCATCTTCTGACTCCTTGTACTCTTGAAATGCCTTCCAGTGATTCGCCTGCTTGGCTAGATTCCCCTCGAATACTGGCACTTTCTTTGTCTTCAGGTAGTTTTTCCATAGCTTCTTCTTCGAGCTACGGAACAGTTCGACCATCTTCTTTAGAGTCCACTGCTTGACTTTGGCCCTCAGTTTGTCTGCGGCGTCTTCATTCTCACATTCTGGTAGGTTGAAATGTGACATGAGATCATTCCAAATATTATCTTTGTACCTTTTGGCGACATAGTCACTATCGGCTGCCCCTTTGCGCTTGTTCCACTCCCGAACGCTGATCGGGACGTGATCCCTAACGAGAACTCCGCATTGCTTCTTGAATGTGTCAGCAGCATTCTTAGGAAGCTTGGGTTCGCCCGTAGGCAATATCACCTCAAAGGTGTAATGCGTCCGTGCATCCAACTTTCTAGTCGGGCCTCGTTTCGTAGCTTTGCTCGATGTGGAGGCCTAAGAGGGAGAAACATTCGTCAAATGAATGTATATGTATACAATATAGAGCTATCTCCAATATTTTTCACATATTACAAGTGATTGTCGAACTTCATATGTATACCTCGCCGGACTTTATTATTTCTTCACCGGCTTCTCCATCAGTGGAACTATCACCTTCTCCGTCATTGGACCTATCTCCTGCCCCATCGGCTTCGTCTTCCTGTCGCTCGACCTCCATTCCAACGTCGGGGTTTAGATATGACGACGGAGATTCAGCTGGTTCAACGTCGGGGCCGTCTTTGATTATATCTTCGAGAAGTTCTTCCTCTTCGAGGTTCCTGATATGTGGATCCATAGTTCTGCAAAAAACGGATTCTCTTAACCTTTGTACCAAAAAAGAATTATTCTATTAGGAATTCCGTACCAAAACAACTTTAGTCCCGGGTCGTGGCTCCACCCGGGACTCCTAGATTTCTGCATAGTATTCAAAGTAGGAGTACTTTTCCAATTTGAGCATTCAATAAGCAAAACCAAATCGTAAAATAAAGTAGTATTCAAATTAGCATGCATTCAATTATAAGCAAATACATCATCTCTTTTGTCCGTACATCGTCGAATATTATCACTAATACTCCTCGAATACTATCATACATATAGCATCACTGATACATCTAGAACCGTAGCGCCCGACGGGTATCGGCGCGGGCGGTGGACACCCAAAGAGAAGGAACCATCACAGGATCATAGCTGCAGTGAGATCCCCAAAGAACCTGCCAGGTATGCTCGAACCTGCCCTCCAACGCAACCATGTAGCGACGGACGTGCTCATCCTCCTCGCTGACACGGTGACGTACCACCTCCGCGGTGTCCGGAAGCCTCGGCACCCTCACTGGCCCACGCGACTGCCACCAAACAAGGATCGGGTCAACGACGGGCCCGTCCTTCGTACGTGTTCGGCATGGGGAGGAGGGGGTGGGGGGCTTACCGGAGTGGGAGGGCGTCGGCGAGCACGACGGCAGGGCGTCGACGACGGGGACAAGGGCGCGCGAGGAGGTCCGGCGTCGGCGAGGAGGACGGCAGGGCGACGGCAACGACGGGCAGCCTGGCGGCGTCGAAGAGTTCGTCCGTTGCCGCGCCGGGCAGGAGAGGCGAGCGAGAGGAAGAAGAGAACGAAATGGCGTTTGGATTTGGATTTTTGTCCGCGCCGTATATATAGTAGGATCTTTAGTCCCGGTTCGCGGCTCGAACCGGGACTAAAGACACCCTTTAGTCCCGGGTGGAGCCACGACCAGGGACTAAAGGCCCTTTTTCGGGCAGACCAGAAGGCGGGAAGCAGGGGCCTTTAGTCTCGGGTGGAGCCACGCACCGGGACTAAAGCCCCTCCTCGGCAGGCGGCAGGCGAGGGACTTTAGTCCCGGGTCGTGGCTCCACCCGGGACTAAAGCCCCTCCTCGGCTGCACGATAAGTTTAGTCCCACCTCGCCGAGCGAGGGGGACTAACACTTGTTTATAAGCCCCGTCGCAGCTTCTCCATCGAGCTCCTCTCTAAAGCAGGCTTACGGGCCTAAACCACTGAAAATTCAAACTACATTCGAAATTATGGAGAAAATTCAACCTGAATTCAAAGTGAGTTCACTTTGAATTTAGATTGAATTTTCTCTATAAATTCCCATATAGTTTCAATTTTTTTCTATTTTCAAAATTAATTATTTTGACTATCCAAACTATTAACTATTTTTTTATTTTCAATTAAAAACTATGTTTATTAAAAAAAATTGCACATTTGAGAATTTGACAAAACTATGATAATGAAAAGTGTTTGAAATTGAATAAATAATTCAAAACTATTTTCTATTTTCAAAAGTAATTATTTTGACTATCCAAACTATTAACTATTTTTTTGTTTTCAATTAAAAACTATGTTTATTAAAATTATTTTTGCATATTTGAGAATTTGACAAAACTATGATAATGAAAAGTGTTTGAAATTGAATAAATAATGCAATACTATTTTCTATTTTCAAAAGTAATCATTTTGACTATCCAAACTATTAACTATTTTGCTATTTTCAATTAAAAACTATGTTTATTAAAATTCTTTTTGCATATTTGAGAATTTGACAAAACTATGATAATGAAAAGTGTTTGAAATTGAATAAATAATGCAAAACTATTTCCTATTTTCAAAAGTAATTATTTTGACTATCCAAACTATTAACTATTTCGCTATTTTCAATTAAAAACTATGTTTATTAAAATTGTTTTTGCATATTTGAGAATTTGACAAAACTATGATAATGAAAAGTGTTTGAAATTAAATAAATAATGCAAAACTATTTTCTATTTTCAAAAGTAATTATTTTGACTATCCAAACTATTAACTATTTTGCTATTTTCAATTAAAAACTATGTTTATTAAAATTCTTTTTGCATATTTGAGAATTTGACAAAACTATGATAATGAAAAGTGTTTGAAATTGAATAAATAATGCAAAACTATTTTCTATTTTCAAAAGTAATTATTTTGAGTATCCAAACTATTAACTTATTTTTTTTGAGCTAGTTGACCCTGAAATTGAAAAGCACTACAAATGAACTCTGAAAATGTTGAAAGTTGGCATGCTATCATCATTTCACCCACATAGCATGTGTTAAAAAGTTGAGAGGTCTACGACAAAAACTGGATGCACTTCGTGTAAAAAACGGAGAATCTCTCTCGAAGTATGAGCGTTTCGAACGAGAACTCATCTCTTACAAAGGGATTTCATTATTTTGAACTTATTTGAACTCCATACTTTTTGTGTGTTCAAAATGCACCATTCAAAGGCACATCACAAAATTTCAACAATTTCTGACTTCATTTGGTATTCTTCGTGCATTTACTTATTTTTTTTGAGCTAGTTGACCCTGAAATTGAAAAGCACTACAAATGAACTCTGAAAATGTTGAAAGTTGGCATGCTATCATCATTTCACCCACATAGCATGTGTTAAAAAGTTGAGAGGGCTACGACAAAAACTGGATGCACTTCGTGTACAAAACGGACAATCTCTCTCGAAGTATCAGGGTTTCGAACGAGAACTCATTTCTTACAAAGGGATTTCATTTTTTTGAACTTATTTGAACTCCATACTTTTTGTGTGTTCAAAATGCACCATTCAAAGGCACATCACAAAATTTCAACAATTTCTGACTTCATTTGGTATTCTTCGTGCATTTACTTTTTTTTTGAGCTAGTTGACCCTGAAATTGAAAAGCACTACAAATGAACTCTGAAAATGTTGAAAGTTGGCATGCTATCATCATTTCACCCACATAGCATGTGCGAGAAAGTTGAGAGGGGTACGTTAAAAACTGGATGCACTTCGTGTACAAAATGGACAATCTCTCTCGAAGTATGAGCGTTTCGAACGAGAACTCATCTCTTACAAAGGGATTTCATTTTTTTGAACTTATTTGAACTCCATACTTTTTGTGTGTTCAAAATGCACCATTCAAAGGCACATCACAAAATTTCAACAATTTCTGACTTCATTTGGTATTCTTCGTGCATTTACTTTTTTTTGAGCTAGTTGACCCTGAAATTGAAAAGCACTACAAATGAATTCTGAAAATGTTGAAAGTTGGCATGCTATCATCATTTCACCAACATAACATGTGCGAGAAAGTTGAGAGGGTTACGTTAAAAACTGGATGCACTTCGTGTACAAAATGGACAATCTCTTTGGAAGTAGAAGCGACCCCCACAATAAGAGACGACATTCTTCTTCTCTCATATATGGTGGACACTAGCTCACATGATTTTTCAACCGTCGATGATGGTCGCTACTCCTACTTACCCTAGTGCATAACCAATATCTAGCACAAGGAGAAGAAGGAGAAACGACCCCCCACAGCAACAGTCGACATTCTTCTTCTCTCATGTATGGTGGACACTCCCTCACCTGATTTTTCGACCGTCGATGATGGTCGCTACTCCTTGTTCCCCTAGTGCATAACAAATATCTAGCACAAAGAGAAGAAGGAGAAGCAACCCCCACAAACAGAAGTATATATATGTGGTCGAAATGCATGATACCATGAAGTTAGAAAGGGCTAAACCATTCAAAAGTAGCAAATGAAGTTAGAAAGGGCTAATACATTCAAATTTGGAAACTATAATGGCACAAACAGAAACTAGACATATATAAATTGGTCCAAGCAGTACATGATACTAGTCCAAACAGTACATAATAATAGCTACCATAGATATATATACAAGTGTTCGACGTTGAGAACACTACTCGTCTGAATCGTCTGAATCAGAATGTCCACCTTCCTCGAGGTGACGCTGGCCATAGTTGACGACTCGAATCTTGCGGTACAACTCGTATGAAACGTATGCATCTTTTGCTGCATACTCAATGTTGATACGATCAAGTGGGGCCTTCTCCCAAAGTTTGTGCTGAGACTTTGGGAAACTGGTCTTCATATCACCATATTCCTCGTCGATCAAGGCAACTGCCATATGAGCCATCGAAGTCCTGACATGTCGAAGCCTGAATACCGTTTGGAGATCAATGAGGCAACCAGTTGGTATCTCAATACCGAAGTTGTACCTCATCTTCAGCTTGTCGTTCCTTATGTCAACGGTAGCAAAAGTGATGCCGCTGCGAAGGAAGTCCATGAGTTCTGGACAATGCTTGTCACTACTACAACAGAAACAAATTAAAATGGAACAAATGTTACATACTGCTGCAATAAGGAAACATGTTTCACTACAACTAAAGAGAAAATTATCTTTAGGATTCAAATAGAACATATGCAATGGAACCTAGAGAGATCACTATAGCTATCCAATGGAACCTAGAGAGATCACTAGCTATATGCAATTTTCATGACTATAACATATCATATTGCTATCCAATGGAACCTAGAGAGATCACTAGCTATATGCAATTTTCATAACCTTGGATCAAAGAACACCGCATAAAATTGTATCACTACAACTATGATTTCAATGGAACATATTGAACCAATGAGATTTTTCAGATTGTGGAACACTATTCCAATCAGATTGTGTTCCCTTCAACTAATCAAAATTGTTTCACTACAACTATTTGAAGCGAACCAACTATGATTCCAATGGAACATATTAAACACTAGTTGATTCTAATACGATTTTTCAGATTATGGAACACTATTCCAATCAGATTGTGTTCCCCTTCAACTAATCAAAATTGTTTCACTACAACTATTTGAAGCGAACCAACTATGATTCCAATGGAACATATTAAACACTAGTTGATTCTAATACGATTTTTCAGATTATGGAACACTATTCCAATCAGATTGTGTTCCCCTTCAACTAATCAAAATTGTTTCACTACAACTATTTGAAGGGAACCAACTATGATTCCAATGGAACATATTAAACACCAGTTGATTCTAATACGATTTTTCAGATTATGGAACACTATTCCAATTAGATTGTGTTCCCCTTCAACTAATCAAAATTGTTTCACTACAACTATTCGAAGGGAACCAACTATGATTGAAACAAATAAACTTACAATGTCATTATCTTGGATCAAAGAAAGCCTCAAAACTTACCTCGCCCATTGGAAGATCAAGACATGGTGTGCGAAGCATAGTTGGATGACGGCAACACCGCGTTGATCGGCCGTGTACTCCAGATCAAGCCCCAAGAACTTCTCATGATCCATTGCAGCGTCAAGCCATCGTTCCTTCAACTGTTCAAGAAAAAACGGCATCTCCCTGCTCTCGTTCGTGTACACGACATCGAACATGGTCGTGCCATGTGCGAGCACCTCTTCAAAGCGAGTTGGCATGGTGGAAGAAGAGAAGGGAAGAAGAGAGGAGAAGAACAGAGAGCGAGAGCGAGAGAGAAGAAGAAACAGAGAAATGGCGACTCTGCTTCGGTTCGTGCTTTTCATCGCCCGAAACGACGCGGGATGCAAACTGTTTGGGCCTTTAGTCCCGGGTTGAGCCACCAACCGGGACTAAAGAGGTATACCAACGGTTGCCACCACTACGGCAGGCCACGTGTTAGGCCTTTAGTCCCGGGTTGAGCCACCAATCGGGACTAAAGGGGGATACGAACGATTGCCACCACCACTGCCCACCGCGTAGCTCTTTAGTCCCGGTTTGGGACACGAACCGGGACTAAAGGCTCCTTACGGGCCGGGACTAAAGCCTCGAGGGAGGCATTGATAATTGGGGCGACATGGCCGGGCCTTTAGTCCCGTCCCAGAGGCAGGCCGGGACTAAAGGGTCCCGGCCAAAGGCCCGTTTTCCACTAGTGAAAGTGATTTTTCAATGGGTTTCATGAGAACTAGCTTCAATTAGCACCTCTTGGCTGTTGGGATAGAGAGGAAAAAGTGATTTTCAATGGCCCCATGAGAACTAGCTTCAATTGACACCTTTTGGATGGGATGATTTTTTTGGATGGGTTAGATGCAAATAGCTCCAATCTAGCCCTCATGTTTAGATACTTTAGGGCTATTTGAGCCCCAACTAGCATAAACTAACTTTAACCATGGATCCAAACAGTGTCATTGTTCACCAACGACGAGGCCCTTGGTCCTTGAGGGCATATCACGAAAAAAATTGACTGTCATCGACAAACTTAAGCCGACTCAAATAGGGGGGCGGCGACAGCGGCACGTCGGCAGCTAATTCTGGTGACTGTACTGATCATTCGATGGTCTAGATATCTACATGTAATTCTGAATTTTATTTGAGACGTTTTCTACTTCTGATGAACTTTACGATAGATCTGGATCTTTTGCGCGAAAAAGAATGAGTTCACCAGAAAGTAATAGATACGAAACATTCTTCTACATGTAATTTCAACCACTACTGATTTTATGGTAATTTACCCAACTAAAATACAGTTATTTTACGAAATACTTCTTGAGACAAATGGGGAGACACCAAATTGGTGATAACCACTACTATTTTTATTTTATGGTAATTAAACCAAGACAAATATAATTATTTTAATAAATAATAATAGAGACAAATATATGCATATAAGTCTTTAATTTTGAAATATATATATATGATTTAGTCTTCATGCTGGGAACTTATAAAATTTAACATAAAACATATCCACAAGACCAAAACTTCACCTCTTTTGTGAACCGGAGGGAGCACATGTCTTACTATAGTAATTAACATTTCAATATTTCTACGTGTTACATGATTTCTCTCTTTTTCCTGCCCTAACCCTACACAGCTTGGGAAAATTCTCCCCTACAAGCTTCACCAGCGACCTCATGCATTTGCCTCCCCTCTGTCTGCCCCTCCCGTGGTCGGTGGCAGAGAGGGAAATCCAGGTGCCTACGCTCGGGTTAATAGTTTAGGTTAGAGAGATTTTTAATCCTCGCAGATGGGGCGCTTCTTCTTTAATTTTATCTTCTGGGCTTAGATCCTCTTCGAGTTCGGCCGTCTGGGCGTAGTCAACGGAGCTTGGACGTTGATTTCTGACGTCTCCTTAGGGTGGTTAGGTAAGGGTTTCCTATAATGCGACGAGAATGGTATCAGGTGCTTAAGATCTATGCAATGGTTCAACTGCGACAACTATCCCTCAAAAGCGTTGGTCCTTAGGGACACGTGCAAGACCTCCGGGCTCTCATCTACAAGTTCAAGCCGGCTCCAATAGGGGAGCAGGGACGTCGATAGCTCGTTCTGGTTGGAGTGGTGGTCGTTCCGTGGTTTGGGAAACTCAATGTAACTTTTATATGTTTGAGATGCTTTGTGCTTTCGTTGATGTTTTTTATAATAGATCTGATCCTTTTTTAAAAATCCTACATCTAAAACTAAATATTTTTTGCATAACATTAGTAGTACAGAGAAATGATACAGTGCTAATATGTAGGGTGTTTTTTCATTTGACACCAACTCCTTGCGAGAAGTGAGTTTGATTTGATATTTGTACATCAACTGTGCATAGCCATCTTATTAAGTTACACTTAGTTTTTTTTCACTTACATGTATCTCAGCCTCGGAAAGTCTAAAAGCTAGTTTGTGTCATGAGCCACACCGACCCAACATTATTTTTCTTTCCGAAACAAAGCAAAAGAAAGAGTATGTTTAGGGCTTGCATTATCGTTTGGGTATGAAAAATGATTGTTACCATTTCTGGTCAAGGTAAAGGTGGTGGTTTAGCGGTGTTTTGGGATGATCAATATTCTGTGGAGTTAAATATTTTGGAGAAATTTTTATTGACATGTATATCTGTAGTAAAGACGACACAAAACGAAGGAGCACATTAGTGTATGGGAAACCGAAGATGAGACAAAGGTATATTATGTGGGATTTTTAGAGGTCGATATAACCTCTTGAAGCTGGTCTGTAATTATGGTGAGAGATTTTGATGAAACGATGTGGCAGAAAGAACATTGTTCCCCCTTCGCAAAAAAAATGGTATTCCCGTCATAAGAGATCTCGTAGACTCATGGCTAATTTTGTGAGATCCTCTCATGGGTATTTTGGTTTAACACTTCTTCATGTCTAAAAAAACAAGGGACTGCAATTTATTTCATTTGGGCTTTCAAGGTGTCCCTTGGACGTACAAAAATAAAAAAGATGGCAATACGAATGTGAAGGTGTGGTTTGATCGTGCAGTTGCATGCTCGCTTTGGTATTGCAAGATCCCACATGTCATCAGTTTAAGGTCAGGCCACTGCCCTCTTTTTATTGAGGTGGTGGGTACTCCTATGGGTAATTTTGTTAAGCAGATGAGATATGGTTTGGTTCTGGCTTAAATTATTTGAAGGACGATGTGGCTAATAAGTTGGATAGATAATTGAAATATCTTCATGGATGGTGTCGGGTTCATATTGGCTATCTCCCTAAAAAACTTGATCGAGCTTGGATATTTTCTTTTTTCTTTTACTTCTTAATTGAGTCACTTAAACGTGTAATAACTAGGACTCGTCTAGATTTTTCCTATACAAACCCCAAAAATAACATAATAACTAAAATAAGAGTAGGGCGTTTTGGTGACCGAGCTCCATGAAGCCCTTTATTTCTGAAAAAAAAATCAAAAATCAAACTTTTTGACTTCAAAAAAATTCTGAAAAAAATATGCAACTTTAAAAGGATGAAATGTATATGTGCGTAAAAAATCAGGATGAAATACCTTTCAATGCGACCTGTACAAAAAAGATAAATTTTTGGACTTTGAGGATAAATAGTATCATGTGTTAAAAAGCCTCAGAATTGTCTTTTTTCCACGGTCCTCATTTCAACGTATTTCGTCCTAAAAATTACACACACACACACACACACACACACACACATATATATATATATATATATATATATATATATATATATATATATATATATATATATATATAATGACTTTTTGAATTATAAAAATATGAATTTTGATGAATTTTGGGTTTTTTCAAAAACCGGCCTCCATGGAGGCCGAGCTCCAAAAGGCATTTTTGCTAAAATAACCATTGTATAGTATATGCTACTGCTAGTACCGAGTAAATACATTCCATACTGATGATAATAAAGGAGTAGTGCCAAAAAAAACTGGTGAGAAAATAAAAGCCAAGAATATATGTATTTATTTTGTGAAAAGAACCAAGAATATTGTGCATACATGTATGTATGGAAGTATTACGTGGATCTTTGGTATACAAGAGAAAGAGAATGAATCAATTTAAATTTGTCTTTCTTTTAGGGTTTTTCATATTTCGGATACTCAAATATACATTTGATGCATGTACCGATGAGTATAGGATACTGCTCTTGCCTCCCTCGCAAGTTCCTTTCTAAGGGCATCTCCAACATTGACCCGTAAATTTGTCCCGGTATCCATCTGCAGATAGGAGGGACCAGTCTGCAAACGCGGATGCAGGAGTCAGCCATCCATTGCTGTCCGCATACATCTAATCCTTTTTTTCTAAGTCTGCGCGTTCAAATAGCCATATGTACTAAAATGGTTCAAATGTTCAAATAAAGCACTAGTTCTAATATTAAAAAAAGTTTAAATATTACACTCCAACATTGTTGTTCCCCTTAACCACCCACATCTTTCTTCAGTTCCTCGTGGGTTGCTTGATGCCAAATTTATTGATGCATTTTAACAAACTCTTCAAATGTGTTTGAATTTTGGTCAAGAAGTTTGATATGACCATCCATGTTCTCAAATTAGAGACTTGCTGCAGCATCCTCACCCTCAACCCCCACGATCATGTTGTGCAAGATCACACAACAGCTCATCACCTCCCACAGGTTCTTTGGATCCCATTGTTTAGCGGGTCCACCAACAACTACAAAACGTGTCTGCAGAACTCCAAAACCCCTCTCTACATCCTTTTTATATGCTTCTTGTCTTTGGGTAAAGTGAGACTTTTTCTAACCAACTGGATTACAGATGGTGTTCACAAAGGTAGCTCAAGGAGGATAGATATTGTCAACTAGATAATGGCATATGTTGTACTCATGCCCATTGACAGTATAGTGACAAGGAGGAGCTTTTCCTTCATTCAACCGAGCAAACAATGATGATCGATGTAGCACATTGATGTCATTGTGAGACCTGACATGCCAAAAAAAAGTGTGCCAAATCCAAAGACGATGTGATCCAACTACTTCAAGAATGACAGTGACTTCTTAATAAGACCCTCATATTTCCTTTGTAAAGCTTTTGGGCAGTTTTTTTCAATGCATGCAGTCAAGTGATCCAAGCAAACATGGCCACCCTCTTTCTTCCGAGATTGCCAAGAACCTCTTAGTGTATACCAGAGTTAATTCTCTTAAGTATTAAGGTCCAAACACCTCGACCACGGCAATTGTAAACCTAACCATGGCATCTCCGCATGTGCTCTCAGATATCTGTAGGTACTCATCCCACGAATGAACGGTCGTTCCATATGCAAGCATCCACAATGCAGCCCTGCACTTCTGGTAACCAGAGAAAGAAATCCTTCCCGCAATGTCCTTTCAAGATGAAGTAGTCATCAAAGGACTGATCGCCATGTTAGAGACAATCGAAGATACTTTTGTGCATCCGAGAGCACCTTCGAAAGTTGTCAATGAAGAGAGCATCAGTGGAAAAGTAGTCGTCCATCAGCGTCAAATGGATGTGCGCCCAGTTGCGGTTGAGCACTCGATAACCCTTGATCGATCCTTTGAAATTAAGAACATGCTCCTCCACACCCTCCGCTTCTGCAAGCATCGTCTGCATCATCGCCGTCTCATTCATGTAATCCTCATCGTCGGACGAATCAACATAGTGCTCGTATGTGTAGTTCGTATTCGAATCCAATGCTTAAAAGAAGAAGGGGCAAAAAATTAGTTGTGGCAATTGATCAAACAATTGTTGGGCATGGTGACCATCATAGGAGCGGATGGTACCTGCGTGGCGGTCGGAGGAGATGTGTGGACGACAACGGAGGAGAAGCCTCATGGAGCCCAGGAGTACCGTTGGAGGTGACAGAGCTGTCGAGTTCCGACAAGGTATGGCGTGGCGGCCGGGCTGGTGGAGCGGAGACGAATGTAAGATAGAAAAACTGAAAGAGAAAAACCGGAATGATGAAGGCGCGCAGTTCGGGAGGGTTTTCGGGTGGGCTGGGGGTGTCGGAGTCCTATGCGGCTACTGCCCAAACTTCCGCAAACCCCTCCCCCTCCTTTAGTTTGTCTGACGTTTGCCAAGAAAAATACATTCATACAGCTCAACGGACCGATCCAAAACGGAGGGCATCTTACAAGCGATTTGAGGGTCCGCTTTGAAGTTGCCTGAACTCCTCTCTCTCTCCTAAACGGGGGGCATCTTACAAGGGCATCTATCTAGAACTTGTTTACTTTACCTGACCCAAAAAACTGTAAGCTGATGGAGTTACTTCCGATCTACTCTTTACTTCTTCGGCAGCCGTTGCTATTTTTGTGCCTTAGTTCTATAAGGCCTTAGCATGATAATTTTTTAACCGTCTACTACAACAAGGTTTTGCCCGGCTCTGATGATAGAGGGACGATGACAGCCGCGTTCGTTTCAGTGCTTGTAGTTGTCGCTAGGTGGTGTATGAACTTAGATGTACTTTTCAACCTCTGATATTCTTTGTACTATCTTAACAGTTAATGAAAGTTTTTCAGAAAAAAAATCAAAAGTTTTTCTGAAAAAAAAAATAACAGCCTACAGTGGCGTCATCAACCTCCAGCCTAGAGCTAGAATTAATAAACTAACTAAGCACCCGGTCCAGCAGGCAATACTATTGCTTCGTCCACGCTTGGGGCGATCATTAAATGGGGAGACACTATTCAACCTTCGCGAATCGGGCCTGGCTGCACTTTGAGGGAATCCTTTCGTTCAAAATCAAATTAGTATTATACCAGCAGCACTTGAAGTTTTATTTTTTGGGTCTGATCAAGCTGGTAGAAGAGAACCTCCGTGCACGTGTACTACGCCCGAACTTCAATGCATATGAGTAGGAATCTGCTGGCTGTACGTGCCGATGCATTGATAAATATATATAGATCCCGTACGTACGTGGGCGAGTATAATCATCACTTGTTCAATTCAAATTTCGAATAAGGTGATCCGAGTTTTGAGTCTCGCGCTACTACTCAACATAAAAGCAAAATGTCAAAGGGTGCATGCGCTCGGCATTTATTGAGACTCAATGAGATTTTTTCTATAATAAAGATTACAATACATAAAACTTTCGCTATCCTTTTCCCTTTTGTCCTTTTTCTTTGCGAAAATGCTCAGATCTACTCCCTCCGTTTCAAAATGAGTGAATTTATACTCTAAAATATGTCTACGTACGTCCGTATGTAGTTTATAGTATAATCTTTAAAAAGTCTTATATTTAGAAACGGATGGAGTACTTATCTTAAAAGTCAACCGGAAGTACGAGCCATCTTTAAGATAATAAATATTCCTTGAGATTTTAAGACCACCAAATAACACTGGTGCTGCTGTGAGAATGAGCAGTCGATGCGTCATTGTGTCACCGCTTCCCTACTTGAGTCGGGTTGACCTCATCAATGAGAGTAGAAAGGCCTTCGTACAAATGCCCAACTTATTATTTACTGAGAGTTACCTCCATGTTTGGGTGTTTTTTACTTCTTACTTGTTGGAGATTTAGAGGTGTTTGCACGAGGACGATTGTTATCTTAGGAAAAAATAAACTCGCCCTCTCTTTCCGTTGTATGCGACTCTTCCTCTCTGAGCTTCGTCTGAGAGCTCATGGACACGACATCATTCCGCATGCCTCTCCAGCGGCCGGTGGCCGAGAGGGAGATTCCTTTGTTTTGGCTCCGGTCAGGAGTTTAGCTTTGGAATTTTTTTAGTCCTCCCAAGTGTGGTGCTCAGTGGCCGGTGGCGCTTCTTCTTCAAGCTCAGATTTCTTAGAGCAACTCTAGCAGAACCTGCAAAACGGCCGGCCCGTAAAAAATTCGGCGACTATACGGGTTTGGGTTCATTTTCCTACCAGAGCAGACACTGCAAACGCAGCCCGACCTAGAATTTTTTTACGGTGGCCCGTAAATGCGACCGCTCGACCGATATAACTGCGGGTTCGACCGTTGGATGCGGGTCGAAACCCTATCCCTCCGCTACCGCGAAAAGCCCCCCACCTCACCGCCGGCGCCTCCAATCCGCCGCCGCGCGCCTCCATTCCGCCGCGAAAAGCCCCCCACCTCACCGCCGGCGCCTCCAATCCGCCGCCGCGCGCCTCCATTCCGCCGCAAAAAGCCCCCACCTCACCGCCGGCGCCTCCAATCCGCTGCCGCGCGCCTCCATTCCGCCGTGAAAAGCCCCCCACCTCACCGCTCCGATGGCCAGTTCCGGTAGCCGTAGCAACGACGACCCCGAGAGGGCGCGTTGCGTCAGATCCGACGCCGCCCCTAAGCGCGCCACCCGCCGGTACACGCGCTGGGGCCTCACACCGCCGCCGTCGCTCCTCCGTCGCGAGACAGAGGAGTACGACCGCGCGCGCGGACGCCTCTTCTCCGGCAGCAGCTCATTCGAGGCGCCGAGCTCCCGCTCGTCCTCCTCCCTCCCACCGGTGAAGAGCGACGTGTCGGGGCCGTCGTCGGACCGGAGGATTTCCTCCCTTGGATAGCCTCCTGCCCGGGCTGCTGGCGTGGAGTGCACGAAAGGCGGAAGAGGACTAGCAGCGCCGCCGGAGGGAGGAGGAGATCGACACCGTGCTCTACGAGCAGGGTGTCGCGTCGGCCATCGCCTTCGGCCACAAGGTCGAGGAATGGCGCCGTGAAGCTACTGCGCAGAAGCGCATCAACGTCGAGCTCTCCTCCGACGAGGACGACGACTGAATGTAGGATATCTACTACTGCACGAGCTCGACTCCGGTGAGCTCCATTTTGCGTAGTGCGGTAGGATAGGTAGTAGCTCTGGTAAGCTCTGATTAGCTCCAGTAGGTGATGCCCCCCTCTAGTACTGAATGTAGTGTTGCATGATCATGACTGTGGTTGCAAATTCGCCCGCGAATGTTTATTTTTCAAATTATGCAGTTTCATTATGTGAATTCTGTTCTGCAGCGCAACTTTTCGTCCCGTAAAACCCCACTTCGTCGAATTGCAAAACGCGTTTGCAGGTCGTGATTATACAGGGTCTGCTAGAGTTGCTATTATCGTGTTCATCCGTTTAACAGAGTTCTAACGTCAATTTCTATTAGGATTCCTCGTCCTGCAGTGTATTGAGATCGACTCAAGGGTTCAAGGATGATAATTGTGGATCCAGGGTGTTAGTCATTAAGGTCTTAAGGACACATGCATGAAGACTTGCCAACTGTTATCAATAAGGCCATGCCGCCTTAGGCACGACAGCCATGACATCAGGTCGTTCTGGCAGCAGTAGTGATCGTTCGACGGTTTAAGGACTTATAATTTTGTGATGTTTAAGGGCCTCTTTGATTCATAGGATTTTGAAAACATAAGAATAGGAAAAGTATAGGTTGGAATGGCATGCCCACTTGAAACCTACTCCCTTCGTCCGGTAATAAGTATACGTTTTTCTTTTCTGTCAGTCAAACTAGTTAAACTTTGATTAATTTTATTAAAAAAGGTGCTAGCATTTATGACATCAAATTAGTATCAATAGATTTTTCTTTATATGAAGTTTCCAAATATATCATTTTCATGACATATATGTTGCTACTATTTTTTATAAAGTTAGTTAAATTTTAAAAAGTTTGACTAAGTACAAATCTATATGTACACTTATTTATGGACGGAGGGAGTATATGATTAGCAATGAGTGTTTGATGCCACGAAAAAAATAAAGAAATTATAAAAAAAGGTTGGAGTGGGTGATAGATTTTCTATGAAATGTAGTACAAAAGATTCCATACGAAAAATTCCTATGGAATCAAATCCTATGAATCAAAGGAGCAATGTATGAAAATTTTCTAATGATTTTAATCCTCCAGAAATCGTATAGAATTCCTTTGAATCAAAGGAGCCCTAAGATGTTTTGTACTTCTGATAAGCTTTCATGATAAATTTGGATCTTTATCAAAACCAATATTTCAAAAAAAAACATTTAATACCTAGTTTAAATTTGAACCGGCTGATTAGCATCAAAGCCTCAAGAAAATAAACACAAACGCCCCCTTTAAAAATCCAACCAAAGTGCATTTTATTAAATCCCTCCAATATTTTCCTGACTACTTTCTCTCTTCTTTTTTTGAGGAAACAATATTTTTCTCATTTGAAAAATAATAAGAGCATCAGGTTCCTACGAAATGTAATTTTTTGAGTGGGTCCTACTTAATGTATTTGCTATGCTACTGGCGCATAATCAAATCATGCTTAATCAACAGCCACCACCACACTACCACTAACTAAAGCAGCTCACATTTTTTGTCCTGCACCAATTCGCTCCAATGCATATACATCGTACCCTTCCCCGTCCGTCTCTACCCGTTGCATTCCCCCACACTCCAAGCAAAGCAAGCCGGCCAAGCTCGAGAGACACGCGCGCGCGCCGGCGGCGGCGGCGGCATGGACGCGGCCATGGCGCTGGCCACGGTCTTCTTCTGCCTCCTGCTCCTCTCCTCGGCGGCCATCTCGCTGCTCCTCCTCCGCCTCTGCCTCGCCGCGCTCCGCCGCGCCCCCGCGCCCGGCTCCCCCTACGCCGCCGTCGACCCGGAGGCCGCCGCGCGGGCGGCACCATCTCCACCGCCAGCAGCTCCACAGCAGCAGGACGAGCCGCCCGTGTCCCCGCTAGCGGCGTGGACGAAGCCGAGGGCGCCGGAGCCCCGGCGGCTCGCGTGGCGGGAGGTGGAGGCCCTGACGGGCGGATTCGACGAGGCGGCCGTGGTTGCCCGCGGCGGGTCCGGCGGCGCCGTGTACCTGTCCAGGACCCCCGCGGTAGCCGGCGGCGCCCCGGCCGCAGTGAAGGTGCACCGGTGGTGCGGCGGCGGCGAGCGCCGGCTCGGCGCGTTCCGCCGCGAGCTCGACCTGCTCCGCCGCGTCGGCCGCCACCCCCGCCTCGTCGCCCTCCTCGCCTACTCCGACGACCACGGTAAAATATTCCCTCCTCCACCACACCAAATTGAATATCAAAATCAAATCCCCTTCACTGCCACTGCCGCTCTACCTTTGACTCTACGTTCTCACCTCCATGTAAATAAAAAATTTCACCTTCTTACACTGCTGGTAGAAATCACTCCTATACTTAACTAACTCAAATTTACCTTTTTTACACACATAGTTAAATAGAGTACAGAATGAAATGAACATTTTATTATAATTGTGAGCATAGTGACTGAATTTCTTCATGTGGTGGGTGCAGAGGAGGGAGGCGCGCTGGTGCTGGAGTACATGGCGGGGGGCACGCTGGCGGACCGGCTGCACGGCGCCACCGCCACGCCGGCGATCACGTGGCGCCACCGCATGCGGGTGCTCCATGACGTGGCCGCCGCGCTGGAGCACCTCCACGACACCATCTCCATCGTCCACGGCGACGTGTCGGCCTCCAACGTGCTGCTCGACGCCGGCGGCCGCGCGCGGCTCTGCGACCTGGGGTCGGCCTGCGAGGGCACCTTCTCGGCGGCCGTCGCGCCGGCCCGGGGCGCGGCCGCCGTGGGGTCGCCGGGCTACGCCGACCCCTTCTTCCTCCGCACCGGCATCGTGTCCAAGAAGTCCGACGTGTACGGCTTCGGCGTGCTGCTCCTCGAGGCCGTCACCGGCTCGCCGGCCGCCGGCGTGCCGGGTGCAGACGGCGGCGGGCAGTACCTGGCGGCCAGGGTGCTGCCGCGCGTGAGGGCCGCCGGGGTGGCGGGGCTCGTGGACGGCAGGCTGGGCGACGACTATGATGTCGCCGAGGCCGACGACGTCGCGCGGATCGCCGTGGAATGCGTGGCGGCGCAGCCCGGGCTCCGGCCGACCATGGCGCAGGTGCGGGCGGCCGTCGCGGAGAAGGCGGCGAGGTCCATCGCCGGGACGGACGGCGGCGACGGTGACCTCAAGTTGCTCGACTTGTTCCGCATGACCAGCTAGCTGACCGGAGTACTGCACCCCATTTTTCAGAAGCTCTATTAGCTTCATCTTCTTCTTCTCCTTGTGTGTGTGTGTTTTAGACATCTAGTGGTAGAAAAATGGATTGGTTTAGTGTAGTGTCTAGTGCTAGAATTGAGTGGGATGTAAATATGATTCGACTTCACTTACTTCCATGAACGGATGCAATAAAAATTCCGAAAAAATAATTTGTTTGCTTTGGTGTCGAATGAGAATTCTTGGTTCCAGAAATGGCCAGTGCTCAATGATCATGGGATCCTATAAAAAGGAATTGGATACATAAGCTTTCAAGGATCTGAAGAATGGACCAAGATCCCCAATGCATAAAAATTGCAATCATGGTGATAGAAGGGATTTCTAAAGGTTTTCGCCAAGTCCCAAGTGATTTTGGCAGGTTGCAAATGTCTCTGGGTTACTACTTACTAGTAGTACCAGTAGCAGGGGAATTTACTGGACCTCAGGACGGAAACACAGGGCCAGAATGGAAGGTCAACATGTTAACAAGAGAGCACATGTACTGAATAATTAGGCCCTGGGTCAGGACAGAGAGAGGGGTTTGACAATTAGGCACTGGGTTAGGAGAGTGCTGAATAATTGAAGGGTCAGGTACTACACCACTACTTGATGGCAGCAAGAGCATCAAGCACCGGAGCTTCTCAAACACTTTGCTCAAACATGCCCACTGTCAAAAGTGCTGGACCAGTCAATAATACACAATGATTGTACCAACTCGAAACAGCGATTATTGGGCGTCGAGTCACCGTAACGTGCGTTGAACAGAGCGTAAGGCTTGGTTGCCACGGAACCAAATTTACCGATATAAGAGAAAAAAAAAGGAAAAAAACACACACGAGATCACGGAGCAAAAAGTGGTGTACCGATTAAAGGATATACATAAGAGATGGTTTTGTCAGCATTGATGTTTCCAGGCATGGATGGAGGAGTGGCACCATACTGGATTACTATCAATTTTGATGGAGGCGACTCGGACCGCCCTGGCCAGGTTCCTGCCTGTGCCGCGTCCTCTTCATCTTTGCTTTGAACCTCAGTTTCAGGGCCAGAGTCTCCACCGTGTTGACGAAGTTGCCAACCGCCATCACCACCAGCAAGATCCCACAAACTATGACCTGGCAAGGCGGGCGACGACAGTGGTCAGTTCAGGGAGGGGGGACCGGATAGTAGGCCAAACAACAACACGTTTGGCAGATACCAAGTGCATGGCCTAATCCTTATGGAAACTATAAGACTCCAACTGGGATTACTATTGATATTTGATACTTGCCTGCCATTCAGAGGTGAGCCCGTGCCACGCCGTCTGAAGAAGCAACACTCCAACATATCCTTCAAACCCCTGTAAACATGAGTAACCAAGAAGATGAGATCCAATGGTGCAGACCTAAGTCATCATGTTGCTCCTATTCTCACTTTGACTGAACAGTAAGGTATAGACATATATGTAATTAAAGTATGAAGAACCAAACAACATGACCACCAAGAATCGGTCATCTACTGACCGCTAATTAGTTCCCTGCAAGGTCCTGGTTAGTTGCCATATCATGGGAAAACTAAGAGCAAACATGTTTTATGGGCTCGCCTGACACCTACCTGTAATACAAAAAGAACAGGATATAGTAGCAATAGCTGCCCTTCCACACCAGCTGTTTCTCCAGCGACGACATCCATTCTTTTAGCCTGCAAGTAGTCAATGACAACAGAATAAATCAAAATGAGACAAAGAAAATACCACTCTTACTGGTACAAAAAAGTTACGGTGGGAAACGCATAATTATGAGAACACCTATTTAACAGTGCATCAAGTTTACAAAAAAGCGTTTGACCATAAGATTTATTTTAGGGAAGGTCACAACTCTTATATTCATTTATTTGTGTAAGTGCTGTCTCCAACTCCTAGCTAAACAACAAGAGGACTGAATTGCTTTTCACAAGCACCAACTATAGATCTCCATGAATATACATTGATTACATGCAGGATCATCAAAAGGATGATCAGAATCTTATTTAATAATACTAGTTACTTTTTAATACTCAAGTTCCAAAGTTCAAGTATTAAAATGAGTAAAGGGCACATATCAATCTTTTTTTTAAAATTAAAGGAAGGCCTCACCTTTCCCAGAGCAATTCGGGTGCGTAATCTTTGACGCTGGTACCTATTCTGTAGATGCATTGCAATTCCTTGCATGATTGCCCAACGCAGGAAAAGTTGTACCCCTCTCTGCAAAAAGGCCAGATTGTGAGTTTATAGTCTTTAAAATTCGGGACTAACGACAAAGCAACATACACACTTCTATGAAAACATCATATACCTGCTTACTCGAGCAATCAGGCTGTCCCTTTATCTCCCAAGTAAGGCTAACAAGAGCCATTAGCATTGCTAAATAGTGGTGGTATATCCACCTGAAAATATAGCAGCATATTATGATTAGATGGTCGTGTTTGTAGAAGAAATTAGTTTTGGAAAATTTAGAGAACAAACTGAACACGGCCTTGAGGCAACAAAACAAACAGATGTTCTGATGCCAGATTTGAGTGCCAAATATAGACATTTAGTAAAACTTGAGCACACTTAACTTGACAAGTTTTGTTTCAAGAAAAAAACTGGACAAGTTTCAAAAACGAATTGCTTAAATGCTGCAGTCTACAATTTCATATATGAACCGATGAAAGTTTTCATCCTTACCAAGGACGAATATCACTTCCATTTACAAGCAACACATTCTCCCGCAAAGCAAAACTTGTGTAGAGGAATAATAACCAAGCCTGCAAAGTGGAAACATAGTCTTTTTATCAATTCTGTCGGACAATGAAGTGATGAGCAGAGGAAATGTACTCAGGGTATGTGAAAGTACTCAACAAATACCTGGTACACCTGAACTGCCAATGCTGGAAGGCACCCATCCCACACCCACCATCTCAGTAAGAGGAGAGTGGATGGAAATAACAGGAACATATAAGCAGCCCTATCCTGCCAAATGCCAATAGAAAAGGTTAAACCATCTAGATTGTCAGGCTTTGTTTAGAATTTTGGAAGATAAAAAATGTTAGCAAGCTTACAATATTTCACTAACAAAATACAATTTGAACTGAACATACATAGTAACCTTACAGAACCTTGAAACATAATTACCACCATACAGTACAACATTATGTTTATCTAAATTAACTAACCCAACTTTGTCGCATGCAAAATAGGCAGGAGATTTTCAATTTGCATGACTGTGAACTTGAACATACAGACATATAGTCTTGACAGTTCAAATTTAGCTTAAATACTTGTCAGCAATGTCAGGGGAACACTGACATAGGCCATATCATTTTTATAAATGCCTAAGATAAACCAAAATTTATGCAGCACAAATAGTTACAATCATTAGAAGTTTATGTTTCACCACGAAAGTCATTAAAAGTTCAGAATGCATTAATCACCATACTAGAGGTCCTGAAGAATAAGCAGATCAAACTTAACTTAAATACTTGTCAGCAGTGTCAAGGGAACAGTGACACAGGCCATATCATTTTTATAAATGCCTAACATAAACCAGAATTTATGCAGCACAAATAGTTACAGCCATTAGAAGTTATCAAAAGTTCAGAATGCATTAATCACCATACAAGAGGTCGTGAAGAATAAGCAGATAATTTCAATTTATTCAGTTCGTGATGCCATACCATGAGAAAAAACCACACACAATATCTAAAGGAAAAACATCTGAAGATTATTACCCTATAGTTGTTGTACTCGTCCTTCACTTTGAGCTTGTCCTCCTTCCTTGCCACCCGCACATTCACAGGGCCAACAAACTTCTTAAGGAACTTCCCTGAAGGTTCACATAGTAAGCTTCGACCATACAGTAACTCATAAAGAAACAAATAAACTTCAGCCCAGACAAAACTGGTGGCAGGGAGGAAACAAAATGGAACTGACCATTGCCCTTGCTTGGGAGAAACGCAGCCACGTCGCTGTCCAAGATTGCTGCCCTGGCGCGCTCCAGTTCCTCCTCTACCTGCACATATGGCAACATAATACAAACCACAACATAAGAAAATAGCATGCTAGTATGAAAAGTTGTAACATGTGGGAACTCGAGACGGAGATTCTTATTTGGGCAACTGAGACTCCATCGTTTGTAGTACATGCTAAAACAATGACATGGAAGTAGTGCGTATAACAATTGTGGGCTAAGGGATCAGAGAGCTTAAGCGGTGAAGGTTGGCACACTGTAAGCTCGAGAACTGGTGAAGAGGATCCCCTGGTGCTAATAAGGCGAGATGAAGCAGCGATCGGATCGGCGAACGCAGCTCGTCGATACAAAAATCGTTCGCCAGCATCCAGCAATTCGATGCGCGCGCCGCAAATCTGTGCACTCGTGGACGAATAATAAGCGCCGCACCTTCGTACAGCAACGGGATTCAGCCGGATCACGGGGCAGATTCCGACGGCCGCACACATCGAGCCCGCGTCGCGAGGCAGCGGCAAAGCGGAGAAGGCACACGGCGGTGCCTCGAGAGCTGGCCGGAGCGAGGGCGGCGGCGAGGAGGGATCGAGTTTCGAATCAGGCAGGGAGAGGGAGAGAGGAGGAGGAGGAGGAGGGAGAGGGTGAAGGAGGGGGGCGGACGCGGACCTTGTCGAGCGTGGAGGGGTCGAGGGGGGCGACGGAGCCCTGGAGGCGGCGCACGTCGGCGTCGAGCGCGACGGCGCGGCGCCGCAGCGCGTCCTCGTCGGCGGCGCGGCGGGCGGCGAGGGCCGCCGCGGCGTCCCGCAGCTCGCGCGCCGCCTCAGCCGCCGCCGCCGCCTGCTCCTCCAGCCCCTGGGCCCCGTCCCCCTCGCCGTCCATTCCGCTCGGCCTGCCGGAGAGGAGGAGGAGAGATGGGCGGCGCGGCGGTGCGGTGCGGTGCGGTGCGGAGGAGGTCAGAGAGAGAAGCTTTCTCGTCTCTCGTCGCGTGACGTGTCCGCCTCCTCCTATCGGGTCGCGCGGGGCCCGCATGGAAGGCGACAGCTGTCGGGGTCGGGCCTACACACGGGTAACCATCATTTTTTTGGCGGATTAAATAAATAAATAAATACGATTAAAGAGTGATTAGATCACCCCACGTTCCAAGAAAAGACAAAATTAAACCACTTCAACCCGGGAATCGTTGATCCTCTCATAGATGAAGATCTCTCTCTTCGCGATGGTGTTTTATTTGCACATCTCAAAGGCTATGTTGAAGTGGTTTTTGAGACTGACAATTTGGAGATTATGAATCCTTGGAACTCGCGTCACAGCGATCGCGCGGCGGTGGCGCTTACCTTGTTCGAGATTGGGGAGCATGTTCCTTTTTTAAGTCTTTTGTAATTCAGCGTGTTGGTAGGTCGGCTAATGTTTCTGCTCATCTCTGTGCTAAGCTAGCTAGCACTCTAGTCACGCAATGTTGGCTTGACTGTACATCAAGTCTCCTTGTAACCAGTCTCTCCGCTGATTTCGCTGGAGCTGTTGGTGTTGAATAAAGAGCTTTCAATTTCCCCCGCAGAAAAGAAATTCTTGATTACCCGATGAACCGACGCGCCATGTCTCGCTCAACGCGAGATGGAAGCTGGTCTCGCGTGAAGAATCTTCATACCTTGGCCCAACACCAGATAAAAGAAGGTGGTGTCTGAGGAATTTTCTGCGACATACATTATTAGGACAACACGTCATGTCAATGGCGGACGGGCGACCTTCATGAAGGTGGTTATTTTGAAAAAGTAAAAAAAACGTAATGTTGAAGTTTCAAGAATTTTGAAAACAAAAGCGTACATGTTTATATGCATGTATCCTACATGTGTGCAACATTTGAAGATGATACTCCCTACGTTCCTAAATATAAGTTTTTTACAGTTTTATTAAAAAACTATATACGGATGTATATAGTGATAATTTAGAGTGTAGATTCACCCATTTTGCTTCATATGTAGTCCCCTGTATAATCTCTAAAAAGACATACATTTAGAAACGGAGAGGGTATATGTTATGGTGGGAGCAGGTATTGTTTTTGTGTAGCTCTCACCGTACTGTATTTCATTTTTGGACTTCATACACACGTAGAATGCATCCATTTGAATGTGCAGAATTGTTTTCAGAATTTTTTGAAACTCCAAATGTGATTATCGATTTTTGTAAAAATAGCCCCAACCATAGGGGTTGCCTGCCAAAATCGCAATAAAATTGCTTTCTTATTTTTCATTGTTCTCTTTGATTCCTTTTTTCTTCATTAGATGTCGGATTTCTTTGCACTTTTTTCTTTGTTATCCCTTTGTTTCATTTTTTTTTATCAACTTCTTGTTTTTCATCAATTTTTTCGCACATGTTAAACATTTTTACAATACACGATGTACATTTTTTATTTCAGCACATGTTTGAACACTGTTTTGAACAAACATGTTTTTAAAATACATGTTGAATCAAATAGTTTAATTGTGATAAATGTTTTGTTCTATGGTTTTCTTTGGTTTTTGTTTTTTCGTTTTCACTAAAAAATATTTCTTTTTTCTTTGTTTTTCTTTGGTTCTTATTTCTTTGTTGTTCTTAGATTGTTTTTTCCGTTTGCACTGTTTCCGTACAATGAGTACATTTTTCATGCTCCTTAAACAGTTTTCAAATACATGATTAACGTTGTTTTTGGTATATCTTTTTATGTCTACCTTTTCATATAGATTGTACATTTTTTGTATACATAACAAATATTTTATTTAGGTACATTTTTTCTACTGGTCATTTGGTTTGATTACCTCAACTTTATTCAAATTATTCTGTGGAGGGAAAGCAGTACAATAATATCTTTTTTTAGTATAGTAACATTAGTGGGGACGAGGCCTTTAGCCCCGGCCCGTAAGGGGCTTTAGTCCCGGTTCACCAACTGGGACTAAAGGGGCGGGACTAAAGGTCTAACCTTTAGTCCCGGCCCTGTTCCAAGCTGGGACTAAAGGTGCTTCACGTGGGCGCCTCGTAGCGCCCTCAGGGGCAGGCCCTTTAGTCCCGGTTCGTTACACGGACCGGGACTAAAGAGTTTCGGATTTTGTTTATTTTTGGGTTTTAGGGTTTTAGGGTTTAGGTGTTCGGGAGATTAACGTGATGCCTCATTTGGTGTTCGGGAATTAGTTTTCATATAATTTTAAATAGAAATAATTATGCATATATATATAAGATTAACTTATCTTACAAGTGAGCATATATATACAATTATATGGTGATCTGAATTATCGGGACTAGAGCCCGTCTATTCGATTACATGGACGAACATCAGTATTGGCCCCTAGCTACACTAAATCGTCCTTTGTCATCCATAGCTTTCGTCCTCAGAAAGGTCGCAAACTCCTCTGCAACAGCAATCGCGCGTTGCTCTGGTAGGACCTTCTCCCTCATGGCCGTGTACTATATGAGAAGAGGAGATGAATATGAATATCAATCATGATAACAAAGAATGACGGGTAAAAATAGAGGTGTGAATGTTCATTGCTTACGTCGAATCTGTGATCCTTGTGCTCAGAGGTAAACGTGCGAATGGTCTCGCAAACATAGTATCCGCATAGATGCGTCCTCCGTGGTTGCTGGTCGCACTTTACGAGAATAGAATACATATAATCAAAATAATAATCTAGCATCATAAATGGATTGAAAATAGAAGTATATCATACTACTACTTACCTGAGCCGCTCTAAAGGTCAGCTTCTCAGGCTCGATACCGGGAGTCACGCACTTGAACCGCTTCCAAACCTTGCCCGACAAGGATAATGATTTGCTAAGTTTTTCATTAATTGATATATCAGAAAATCATCGAAAGAGACCGATAGAGCGCAAGAATGATTGAAATTACCCTTGGAGCATGTCCTGCAGGCTTTGGAACTGTTCCAAGGGTCTCGATAATGGGTCGAAGGCATCAACTCTTTCCTTATCAATTTGAATGTACAACAGAGTCCAACGGAAGTTGCACATGTATATATATATATATCCAATGGAAGTTGCACATGTATATATATATGTGTGTCAGTAACTTATTCATTACACTTATAAGTGAATGGACACAAACAGAGTAAAGACCCTCACCTGAAGTTGTATGGAAACAGTATGTGGTCACAGAAATTTTGATCTGTTAGAAACCTTAGAAGGTTTTCCTCCGTCTCCTTGGGTTTATCAGTTAGGGTCGCTATATGTATTTTATCTGGGTCAATAAACCCAATATTTAGGATGTTCTTACTTTTACAATCCAGAATCTGTTGGGGAACGTCGCATGGGAAACAAAAAATTTCCTACGCGCACGAAGACCTATCATGGTGATGTCCATCTACGAGAGGGGATGAGTGATCTACGTACCCTTGTAGATCGTACAGCAGAAGCGTTAGAGAACGCGGTTGATGTAGTGGAACGTCCTCACGTCCCTTGATCCGCCCCGCGAACAATCCCGCGATCAGTCCCACGATCTAGTACCGAACGGACGGCACCTCCGCGTTCAGCACACGTACAGCTCGACGATGATCTCGGCCTTCTTGATCCAGCAAGAGAGACGGAGAGGTAGAAGAGTTCTCCGGCAGCGTGACGGCGCTCCGGAGGTTGGTGATGATCTCGTCTCAGCAGGGCTCCGCCCGAGCTCCGCAGAAACGCGATCTAGAGGAAAAACTATGGAGGTATGTGGTCGGGCTGCCGTGGAAAAGTCGTCTCAAATCAGCCCTAAAACCTCCGTATATATAGGTGGGAGGGAGGGGAGGAGGCAGCCTCAAAACCTAAAGGTTTGGCCGAAATTGGAGGTGGAGGAGTCCTACTCCAATCCTACTTGGAGTAGGATTCCACCTTCCCACTTGGAAACTCTTTCCACCTTGTGTTTTTTCCTTCTCAAACCTTATGGGCCTTAGTGGGAACTTATTCCAGCCCACTAGGGGCTGGTTTATCTCTTCCCATAGCCCATGAGACCCCTTGGGGCGTGACACCCCTCCCTATGGTCCCCGGCACCCCTCCCGGCACTCCCGGTACACTACCGATGAGCCCGAAACTTTTCCGGTAATGCACGGAAACCTTCCGGTAACCAAATGAGGTCATCCTATATATCAATCTTCGTTTCCGGACCATTCCGGAAACCCTCGTGACGTCCGTGATCTCATCCGGGACTCCGAACAACATTCGGTAACCAACCATATAACTCAAATACGCATAAAACAACGTCGAACCTTAAGTGTGCAGACCCTGCGGGTTCGAGAACTATGTAGACATGACCCGAGAGACTCCTCGGTCAATATCCAATAGCGGGACCTGGATGCCCATATTGGATCCTACATATTCTACGAAGATCTTATCGTTTGAACCTCAGTGCCAAGGATTCATACAATCCCGTACGTCATTCCCTTTGTCCTTCGGTATGTTACTTGCCCGAGATTCGATCGTTAGTATCCGCATACCTATTTAAATCTCGTTTACCGGCAAGTCTCTTTACTCGTTCCGTAATACAAGATCCCGCAACTTACATTAAGTTACATTGCTTGCAAGGCTTGTGTGTGATGTTGTATTACCGAGTGGGCCCCGAGATACCTCTCCGTCACACGGAGTGACAAATCCCAGTCTCGATCTATACTAACTCAACGAACACCTTCGGAGACACCTGTAGAGCATCTTTATAGTCACCCAGTTACGTTGCGACGTTTGATACACACAAAGCATTCCTCCGATGTCCGTGAGTTATATGATCTCATGGTCATAGGAACAAATACTTGACACGCAGAAAACAGTAGCAACAAAATGACACGATCAACATGCTACGTCTATTAGTTTGGGTCTAGTCCATCACATGATTCTCCTAATGATGTGATCCCGTTATCAAGTGACAACACTTGCCTATGGCCAGGAAACCTTGACCATCTTTGATCAACGAGCTAGTCAACTAGAGGCTTACTAGGGACAGTGTTTTGTCTATGTATCCACACAAGTATTGTGTTTCCAATCAATACAATTATAGCATGGACAATAAACGATTATCATGAACTAAGAAATATAATAATAACTAATTTATTATTGCCTCTAGGGCATATTTCCAACAGTCTCCCACTTGCACTAGAGTCAATAATCTAGTTCACATCACCATGTGATTCCAACGAATCCAACACCCATATAGTTATGGGGTCTGATCACGTCTTGCTCGTGAGAGAGGTTTTAGTCAACGGTTCTGAAACTTTCAGATTCGTGCATTCTTTACAAATCTTTATGTCATCTTATAGATGCTGCTACTACGTGCTATTCGAAAATGCTCCAAATATCTACTCTACTATACGAATCCGTTTCACTACTCATAGTTATCCGGATTAGTGTCAAAGCTTGCATTGACGTAACCCTTTACGACAAACTCTTTAACCACCTCCATAATCGAGAAAAATTCCTTAGTCCATTAGTTACTAAGGATAAATTTCGACCGCTGCTAGTGATTCAATCATGGATCACTCTCTGTACCTCTCAACATACTTTGAGTCAAGGCACACTTCAGGTGCGGTACACAGCATGGCATACTTTAGATTCTACGACTAAGGCATAGAAGACGACCTTCGTCTATTCTCTTTATTCTGCCGTGGTCGGGTTTTGAGTCTTACTCAAATTCACACCTCACAAGGCAACCAAGAACTCCTTCTTTGCTGGTCTATTTTTAACTCTTTCAAAAACTTGTCAAGGCATGCATCTTGTTGAAACTTCTATTAAGCGCTTTCGATCTATCTCCATAGATCTTTGATGCTCAATGTTCAAGTAGTGTAATCCAGGTACTCCTTTGAAAACTTCTTTCAAACAACCTTGTATGCTTTACAGAAATTCTACATTACTTCTGATCCACAATATGTCAACCACATATACCTATCAGAAATTCTATAGTGCTCCCACTCACTTCTTTGGAAATACAGGTTTCTCATAAACTTTGTAAAAAACCCAAAATCTTTGATCATCTCATCAAAGTGTATATTCCAACTCCGAGATGCTTGCACCAGTCCATTGAAGGATCACTGGAGCTTGCATACTTGCTAGTATCTTTAGGATCGACAAAACCTCATGGTTGTATCTCATACAATGTTTGCTCAAGGAAACCGTTGAGGAAACAATGTTTTGACATCCTACATGCAATATTTCATAAATAATGCAGCAACTACTAACATAATTCTAACAGACTTTCAGCATCGCTACGAGTGAGAAAGTCTCATCATAGTCAACTGTTTGATCTTGTCGGAAACATCTTTGCGACAAGTCGAGCTTTTCTTAATAGTGACTTATCACTATCATCGTCTGTCTTCCTTTTAAAGATCCATCTTTACTCAATAGTCCTATGACCATCAAGTAGTTCTTCCAAAGTCTACACTTTGGTTTCATACATGGATCCTCTCTCGGATTTCATGGCTTCCAGCCATTTGTCGGAACCCGGGCCCACCATCGCTTTCTCCATAACTCGTAGGTTCACTGTTGCTCAACAACATGACCTCCAAGACAGGGTTACCGTACTACTCTGCAGCAGTACGCGACCTTGTCGACCTACGAGGTTTTGTAGTAACTTGATTCGAAGCTCAATGATCATCATCATCAGCTTCCACTTCAATTGGTGTAGGCGCCACATGAACAACTTCCTGCGCCCTGCTACACACTGGTTGAAGTGATGGTTCAATGACCTCATCAAGTTCTACTACCCTCCCACTCAATTCTTTCAAGAGAAACCTTTCCTCGAGAAAGGATCCGTTTCTAGAAACAAACACTTTGCTTTCGGATCTGAGATAGGAGATGTACCCAACTGTTTTGGATATCCTATGAAGATGCATTTATCCGCTTTGGGTTCGAGCTTATCAGACTGAAACTTTTTCACATAAGTGTCGAAACCCCAAACTTTCAAGAAACGACAGTTTAGATTTCTCTAAACCTCAGTCTATACTGTGTCATCTTCAACGGAAATACGCGGTGCCCTATTTAAAGTGAGTGCGGTTGTCTCTAATGCATAAACCATAAACGATAGTGGTAATTCGATAAGAGACACCATAGTATGTATTATACCAAATAGTGCGTGGCTATGATGTTCAGACACATCATCACACTATGATGTTCCAGGTGGCATGAACTGCGAAATAACTTCCACATTGTCTTAACTGCGTACCAAAACTCGTAACTCAGATATTCATTTCTATGATCATATCGTAGACAGTTTATCCTCTTGTTACGACGAACTTCACTCTGAAACAGAATTGAACTTTTCAATATTTCAGACCTGTGATTCATTAAGTAAATACTCTAGTATCTACTCAAATCGTCAGTGAAGTAAGAACATAATGATATCCACTGCGTGCCTCAGCACCCATTAGACTGCATACATCAAAATGTATCACTTCCAACAAGTTACTATCTTATTTCATCTCAATGAAAACAAGGCCTTGCTCATGTGGTATGATTTGCATGTCACTAGTGATTCGAAATCAGGTGAGTACAAAGATCCATCAGCATGGAGCCTCTTCATGCAATTTATACTAACATGACTCAAGCGGCAGTGCCACAAGTAAGTGGTACTATCATCATTAACTCGTATCTTTTGGCACCAATATCATGAACATGTGTGACACTACGATCAAGATTCAATAAACCATTGAAGGTGAATATTCAAGAAAATAGAGTAACCATTATTCTCCTTAAATGAATAATCGTATTGCAATAAACACGATCCAATCATGTTCATGCTTAACGCAAGCACCAAATAACAATTATTTAGGTTTAACACCAATCCCGATGGTAGAGGGAGCGTGCGACGTTTGATCATATCAACCTTGGAAACACTTCCAACACGTATCGTCACCTCGCCTTTAGCTAGTCTCCGTTTATGTCGTAGCTTTCATTTCGTGTTACTAATCACTTAGCAACCGAACCGGTATCTAATACCCTCATGCTACTAGGAGTACCAGTAAAGTACACATCAACATTATGTATATCAAATACACTTCTTTCGACTTTTGCCAGCCTTCTTATCTACCAAGTATCTAGAGTTGTTTCCGCCTCAGTGACTGTTCCCCTCATTACAGAAGCACTTAGTCTCGGGTTTGGGTTTAATCTTGGGTCTCTTCATTAGTGCAGCAACTGCTTTGCCGTTTCACGAAGTATCCCTTCTAGCCCTTGCCTTTCTTGAAACTCAGTGGTTTTACAAACCATCAACTATTGATGCTCCTTCTTGATTTCTACTTTCGCAGTGTCAAACATCGCGAATCGCTCAAAAGATCATAGTATCTATCCTTGATATGTTATAGTTCATCACGAAGCTCTCATAGCTTGGTGGCAATGACTTTGGAGAACCATCACTATCTCACCTGGAAGATTAACTCCCACTTGATTCAAGCGATTGTCGTACTCAGGCAATCTGAGCACACGCTCAACGATTGAGCTTTTCTCCTTTACTTTGTGGACAAAGAATCTTGTTTGGAGGTCTCGCACCTCTTAACAAGGGCACAAGCATGAAATCACAATTTCATCTCTTCGGAACATCACTTATGTTCCGTGACGTTTTACAACGTTTTCGGCGCCTTGCTTCTAAGCCATCAAGTATCTTGCACTGAACTATCGTGTAGTCATCAGTAACGTGTATGTCGGATGTTCATAGCATCCACAGACGACGCTCGAGGTGCAGCACACCGAGTGGTGCATTAAGGACATAAGCCTTCTGCGTAGCAACGAGGACAATCCTCGGTTTTACAGACTCAGTCTGCAAAGGTTGCTACTATCAATTTTCAACTAAATTTTCTCTAGGAACATATAAAAACAGTAGAGCTATAGCGCAAGCTACATCGTAATTCGCAAAGACCATTAGACTATATTCATGACAATTAGTTCAATTAATCATATTACTTAAGAACTCCCACTCAAAAAGTACATCTCTCTAGTCATTTGAGTGGTACATGATCCAAATCCGCTATCTCAAGTCCGATCATCACGTGAGTCGAGAATAGTTTCAGTGGTAAGCATCCCTATGCTAATCATATCAACTATACGATTCATGCTCGACCTTTCGGTCTCATGTGTTCCGAGGCCATGTCTGCACATGCTAGGCTCGTCAAGCTTAACCCGAGTGTTCCGCGTGTGCAACTGTTTTGCACCCGTTGTATGTGAACGTTGAGTCTATCACACCCGATCATCACGTGGTGTCTCGAAACGAAGAACTGTCGCAACGGTGCACAGTCGGGGAGAACACAATTTCGTCTTGAAATTTCAGTGAGAGATCACCTCATAATGCTACCGTCGTTCTAAGCAAAATAAGGTGCATAAAAGGATTAACATCACATGCAATTCATAAGTGACATGATATGGCCATCATCACGTGCTTCTTGATCTCCATCACCTAAGCACCGGCACGATCTTCTTGTCACCGGCGCCACACCATGATCATCCATCAACGTGTTGCCATCGGGGTTGTCGTGCTACTTATGCTATTACTACTAAAGCTACATCCTAGCAAAATAGTAAACGCATCTGCAAGCACATATGTTAGTATAAAGACAACCCTATGGCTCCTGCCGGTTGCCGTACCATCGACGTGCAAGTCGATATTTCTATTACAACATGATCATCTCATACATCCAATATATCACATCACATCATTGGCCATATCACATCACAATCATACCCTGCAAAAACAAGTTAGACGTCCTCTAATTTTGTTGTTGCATGTTTTACGTGGTGACCAAGGGTATCTAGTAGGATCGCATCTTACTTACGCAAACACCACAACGGAGATATATGAGTTGCTATTTAACCTCATCCAAGGACCTCCTCGGTCAAATCCGATTCAACTAAAGTTGGATAAACCGTCACTTGCCAGTCATCTTTGAGCAAAGGGGGTTACTCGTAACGATGAAACCAGTCTCTCGTAAGCGTACGAGTAATGTCGGTCCAAGCCGCTTCAATCCAACAATACCGCGGAATCAAGAAAAGACTAAGGAGGGCAGCAAAACGCACATCACCGCCCACAAAACCTTTTGTGTTCTACTCGAGAAGACATCTACGCATGAACCTAGCTCATGATGCCACTGTTGGGGAACGTCGCATGGGAAACAAAAATTTTCCTACGCGCACGAAGACCTATCATGGTGATGTCCATCTACGAGAGGGGATGAGTGATCTACGTACCCTTGTAGATCGTACAGCAGAAGCGTTAGAGAACGCGGTTGATGTAGTGGAACGTCCTCACGTCCCTCGATCCGCCCCGCGAACAATCCCGCGATCAGTCCCACGATCTAGTACCGAACGGACGGCACCTCCGCGTTCAGCACACGTACAGCTCGACGATGATCTCGGCCTTCTTGATCCAGCAAGAGAGACGGAGAGGTAGAAGAGTTCTCCGGCAGCGTGACGGCGCTCCGGAGGTTGGTGATGATCTCGTCTCAGCAGGGCTCCGCCCGAGCTCCGCAGAAACGCGATCTAGAGGAAAAACTATGGAGGTATGTGGTCGGGCTGCCGTGGAAAAGTCGTCTCAAATCAGCCCTAAAACCTCCGTATATATAGGTGGGAGGGAGGGGAGGAGGCAGCCTCAAAACCTAAAGGTTTGGCCGAAATTGGAGGTGGAGGAGTCCTACTCCAATCCTACTTGGAGTAGGATTCCACCTTCCCACTTGGAAACTCTTTCCACCTTGTGTTTTTTCCTTCTCAAACCTTATGGGCCTTAGTGGGAACTTATTCCAGCCCACTAGGGGCTGGTTTATCTCTTCCCATAGCCCATGAGACCCCTTGGGGCGTGACACCCCTCCCTATGGTCCCCGGCACCCCTCCCGGCACTCCCGGTACACTACCGATGAGCCCGAAACTTTTCCGGTAATGCACGGAAACCTTCCGGTAACCAAATGAGGTCATCCTATATATCAATCTTCGTTTCCGGACCATTCCGGAAACCCTCGTGACGTCCGTGATCTCATCCGGGACTCCGAACAACATTCGGTAACCAACCATATAACTCAAATACGCATAAAACAACGTCGAACCTTAAGTGTGCAGACCCTGCGGGTTCGAGAACTATGTAGACATGACCCGAGAGACTCCTCGGTCAATATCCAATAGCGGGACCTGGATGCCCATATTGGATCCTACATATTCTACGAAGATCTTATCGTTTGAACCTCAGTGCCAAGGATTCATACAATCCCGTACGTCATTCCCTTTGTCCTTCGGTATGTTACTTGCCCGAGATTCGATCGTTAGTATCCGCATACCTATTTCAATCTCGTTTACCGGCAAGTCTCTTTACTCGTTCCGTAATACAAGATCCCGCAACTTACATTAAGTTACATTGCTTGCAAGGCTTGTGTGTGATGTTGTATTACCGAGTGGGCCTCGAGATACCTCTCCGTCACACGGAGTGACAAATCCCAGTCTCGATCTATACTAACTCAACGAACACCTTCGGAGACACCTGTAGAGCATCTTTATAGTCACCCAGTTACGTTGCGACGTTTGATACACACAAAGCATTCCTCCGGTGTCCGTGAGTTATATGATCTCATGGTCATAGGAACAAATACTTGACACGCAGAAAACAGTAGCAACAAAATGACACGATCAACATGCTACGTCTATTAGTTTGGGTCTAGTCCATCACATGATTCTCCTAATGATGTGATCCCGTTATCAAGTGACAACACTTGCCTATGGCCAGGAAACCTTGACCATCTTTGATCAACGAGCTAGTCAACTAGAGGCTTACTAGGGACAGTGTTTTGTCTATGTATCCACACAAGTATTGTGTTTCCAATCAATACAATTATAGCATGGACAATAAACGATTATCATGAACTAAGAAATATAATAATAACTAATTTATTATTGCCTCTAGGGCATATTTCCAACAGAATCTTCATTCTGCATAATAGAGTACAAGTTATATATAGACAATAAATTAAAATAACTAAACAAGTTATATGTAGACAACGAATTGAAAAACTTACAGACAATAGCAACTCATAAGCGATTTGTCGAGGGCGTCGCCATTGTACATCTGGAAGAGTTCATCAAAGTCGATATGGATTTCTTCGGGGCGGCCGTAGTACTCCCGTGGGACACTCACCACGATCATCGTTCTCCCATTCTTTGATTCACTTAAGTACCATGTATGCAAGTAACGCATATTTGTTGGGAGATCATCTTTGCTGACCAAAGGCGCTCCCATGACAAACTGTAGCTTAGGGGCTACCACAGCCTTGGGTAACCTGTCGTCTTGGGAAGCCAGAATGTCTTCAACCGGGATACCCCATTCATCCGCCCACTTCTTTGCTAATTCCAAATCTTGCCCCTGCACCGGAGGGGGGACATTCTCGGGTAACACCCTGAGGGGTGGGATCGACTGTTTGGCCTGTTGTCCAAGCGAAGGAACGTCTGAATTTTTCTTGCTTGTAGTTGAACTTGATTTGCTCCCACTTGCACTTGCACGTGATCTGCTCTTTTTCACTTCCTTCTGCAATGTGCGTGTATAGTCATCAGGCTTACGGTGTAAGTCATACTGTGATGGAAGGTTCGTGAAGTATTTTGCAAATGCTATTTGCTTCTCGGTGTATTCCGGGCGGGGCTCGGGTTCCTTCTTTTTCATCTGCGCATCATGATGTTCCTTTGCTGTCCTGGCGTTTTCCTCGGGGGTACGATCATAAGGTCTGATAGGAAGATTAGCATGAGGTACCTTTGGGAGGGGCGACTATTTGCGCTTTGGGGGGCTCCGTCGCTTAAAAATCGTCGGCGGAGCGTTCTTGCTGGCACGCTTCCACTTAGTATCGGGAGCCGGCGGCGGCGGAGACGGACGACCCAAGTCCGGCGGCGGTGATCGAGATGGACTCGTGTTGTGCTGGTCGACGTCATGTGGAGGGCTTGGAGGTAATGGAGGTGTAGGTGACCTGCGACGACTCGGAGGCGGTGTTGCCCTTGGGGCCGAGCCTGGAAGCTTGATGTAGTTCTTGTCCCATAGGATAACTCCACCCAGTACTTCTCCGAGTGTCCTCTCATCTTCGGGTCCAGCTATGTCGAGCTCCATATCATGAAACCCCGCCATGATTTCATCCACCCCGACTTTAGCAAAGCCAGCTGGAATCTCACGGCCATGCCAGCGTGCATCAGGGCCAGAAGGTAAAGCTTGTCTGACGGCCACCTTCATGGATATGTTCTTGAATTTCTGATGGAGTTCACATGATGTTGACTCCTTGATTCCATCCACGGGGTAGCCGGGACCACCCTGTATCATTCTTCGTGCATCGTCGGGTGGGGCCTCAGATTCAGCCACGCTGCTTTTCTGCTTAGATGGGGCGCCGGTAATATCAAATGCAGGATCTTCCTGGCGCGCTACTCCTCTAAGCTCATCAATCTGCTTCTGTTGCTCGTTAATCCTGGCAAGCAACTGGTTGAACTTGTCATTCTCCTCATCCTGCTGCCGCTTCTTTGCTCTCTCTCGGCTTCTGTAAGTCTCTTGGTCTCTGGCAAACCCAAGCCACCACGGGTAAGAAGGACCGAAGCCTCGCGTTCGTCCTCCATGTTCGTCATTGCCGAGGACCAGTGTGAGCAAATCATTCTCTCTATCTGCAGTGAACTTTCTTTTTCCCTCCTTAATTTCTTTCACTATCCTTTTCCAATTCTCCCTGGGTATCCTAAGACCGTCACTGCAGATGAGGTCCCCTGTTTCTTCGTCGTACGAACCACCATGCGCAAGGAACCAATTTCTTGCTCTCAATTCCCACTCATCACGGAGTGGTTCAGGTACGATGCCTTTAGCTAGCAGATCTTGCTCTTTCTTATCCCACTTTGGGATGGCAGTCTCATAGCCCCCTGGCCCCAGCTTGTGGTGATATTTCTTCTTGTCGGCATTTATCTTTTTCTTTTCTGATAATGCCTGGGCATCTTCTGACTCCTTGTACTCTTGAAATGCCTTCCAGTGATTTGCCTGCTTGGCTAGATACCCCTCGAATACTGGCACTTTCTTTGTCTTCAGATAGTTTTTCCATAGCTTCTTCTTCCAGCTACGGAACAGTTCGGCCATCTTCTTTAGAGTCCACTGCTTGACTTTGGCCCTCAGTTTGTCTGTGGCGTCTTCATTCTCACATTTTGGCAGGTTGAAATGTGACATGAGATCATTCCAAAGATTATCTTTGTACCTTTCGGCGACATAGTCACTATCGGCTGCCCCTTTGTGCTTGTTCCACTCCCGAACGCTAATCGGGACGTGATCCCTAACGAGAACTCCGCATTGCTTCTTGAATGTGTCAGCAACATTCTTAGGAAGCTTGGGTTCGCCCGTAGGCAATATCACGTCAAAGGTGTAATGCGTCCGTGCATCCAACTTTCTAGTCGGGCCTCGTTTCGTAGCTTTGCTCGATGTGGAGGCCTAAGAGGGAGAAACATTCGTCAAACGACTGTATATGTATACAATATAGAGCTATCTCCAATATTTTTCACATATTACAAGTGATTGTCGAACTTCATATGTATACCTTGCCGGACTTTATTATTTCTTCACCGGTTTCTCCACCGGCTTCTCCATCAGTGGAGCTATCACCTTCTCCGTCATCGGACCTATCTCCTGCCCCATCGGCTTCATCTTCGTGTCGGTCGACCTCCATTCCATATCCGGAGGGTTTAGATACACTAGTGGGGACGGGGCTTTTAGCCCCGGCCCGTAAGGGGCTTTAGTCCCGGTTCACCAACCGGGACTAAAGGGGCGGGAATAAAGGCCTAACCTTTAGTCCCGGCCCTGTTACAAGCCGGGACTAAAGGTGCTCCACGTGGGCGCCTCGTAGCGCCACAGGGGCACGACCTTTAGTCCTGGTTCGTTACACGGACCGGGACTAAAGAGTTTCAGATTTTGCTTATTTTTGGGGTTTTTCTGAATGAAATTATTTTTGGGTTTTAGGGTTTTAGGGTTTAGGTGTTTGGGAGATTAACGTGATGCCTCGTTTGGTGTTCGGGAATTAGTTTTCATATAATTTAAATAGAAATAATTATGCATATATATATAAGATTAACTTATCTTACAAGCAAGCATAGATATACAATTATATGGAGATCTGAATTATCGGGACTAGAGCCCGTCTATTCGATTACATGGCGAACATCAGTAATGGCCCCTAGCTACACTAAATCGTCCTTTGTCATCTATAGCTTCCGTCATCAGAAAGGTCACAAGCTCCTCTGCAACAGCAATCGCGCGTTGCTCTGGTAGGACCTTCGTCCTCATGGCCGTGTACTATATAAGAAGAGGAGATGAATATGAATATCAATCATGATAACAAAGAATGACGGGTAAAAATAGAGGTGTGAATGTTCATTGCTTACGTCGAATCTGTGATCCTTGTGCTCAGAGGTAAACGTGCGAATGGTCTCGCAAACATAGTATCCGCATAGATGCGTTCCCCATGGCTGCTGGTCGCACTTTACGAGAATAGAATATATATAATCAAAATAATAATCCAGCATCATAAATGTATTGAAAATAGAAGTATATCATACTACTACTTACCTGAGCCGCTCTAAAGGTCAGCTTCTCAAGAAAGTTACCGGGAGTCACGCACTTGAACTGCTTCCAAACCCTGCCCGACAAGGATAATGATTTGCTAAGTTTTTCATTAATTGATATATCATAAAATCATCGAAAGAGACCGATAGAGCGCAAGAATGATTGAAATTACCCTTGGAGCATGTCCTGCAGGCTTTGGAACTGTTCCAAGGGTCTCGATAATGGGTCGAAGGCATCAACTCTTCCCTTATCAATTTGAATGTCCAACAGAATCCAATGGAAGTTGCACATGTATATATATATATATGTGTGTGTGTGTCAGTAACTTATCAATTACACTTATAAGTGAATGGACACAACAGAGTAAAGCACCTCAAGTTGTATGGAAACAGTATGTGGTCACAGAAATTTTGATTTGTTAGAAACCTTAGAAGGTTTTCCTCCGTCTCCTTGGGTTTATCAGTTAGCGTCACTATATGTACTTTATCTGGGTCAATAAACCCAATATTTAGGATGTTCTTACTTTTACAATCCAGAATCTTCATTCAGCATAATAGAGTACAAGTTATATATAGACAATGAATTGAAATAACTAAACAAGTTATATGTAGACAACGAATTGAAAAACTTACAGACAATAGCAACTCATAAGCGATTTGTCGAGGGCGTCGCCATTGTACATCTGGAAGAGTTCATCAAAGTCGATACGGATTTCTTCGGGGCGGACGTAGTACTCCCGTGGGACACTCACCACGATCATCGTTCTCCCATTCTTTGATTCACTTAAGTACCATGTATGCAAGTAACACATATTTGTTGGGAGATCATCTTTGCTGACCAAAGGCTCTCCCATGAACAACTGTGGCTTAGGGGCTACCACAGCCTTGGGTAACCTGTCGTCTTGGGAAGCCAGAACATCTTCAACCGAGACACCCCATTCAGCTGCCCACTTCTTTTCTATTTCAAAAGCTTGCCCCTGCACCGGAGGGGGAACATTCTCGGTTAACACCTTGAGGGTTGGGATTGACTGTTTGGCATGTTGTCCAAGCTGAAGAACGTCTGATTTTTTCTTGCTTGTAGTTGAACTTGATTTTCTCCCACTTGCACTTGCACGTGATCTGCTCTTTTTCACTTCCTTCTTTGATGTGCGTGTATAGTCATCAGGCTTATGGTGTAAGTCATACTGTGATGGAAGGGTCGTGAAGTATTTTGCAAATGCTATTTGCTTCTCGGTGTATTCCGGGCGGGGCTCGGGTTCCTTCTTTTTCATCGGCGCATCATGATGTTCCTTTGCTGTCCTGGCGTTTTCCTCGGGGGTACGATCATAAGGTCTGATAGGAAGATTAGCATGAGGTACCTATGGGAGGGGCGACTGTTTGCGCTTTGGGGGGCTCCGTCGCTTAGAAATCATCGGCGAAGCATTCTTGGTGGCACGCTTCCGCTTAGTATCCTGTGCGGGCGGCGGCGGAGACGGACGACCCAAGTCCTGCGGCGGTGATCGAGATGGACTCGTGTTGTGCTGGCCGACGTCATGTGGAGGGCTTGGAGGTAATGGAGGTGTAGGTGACCTGCGACGACTCGGAGGCGGTGTTGTCCTTGGGGCCGAGCCTGGAAGCTTGATGTAGTTGTTGTCCCATAGGATGACTCCACCCAGTACTTCTCCGAGTGTCCTCTCATCTTCGGGTCTAGCTATGTCGAGCTCCATATCATGAAACCCCGCCATGATTTCATCCACCCCGACTTTAGCAAAGCCAGCTGGAATCTCACGGCCATGCCAGCGTGCATCAGGGCCAGAAGGTAAAGCTTGTCCGATGGCCACCTTCATGGATATGTTCTTGAATTCCTGATGGAGTTCACATGATGTTGACTCCTTGATTCCATCCACGGGGTAGCCGGGACCGCCCTCTATCATTCTTCGTGCATCGTCGGGCGGGGCCTCAGATTCAACCGCACTGCTTTTCTGCTTAGATGGGGCGCCGGTAATATTAAGTGCAGGATCTTCCTGGCGTGCTACTCCTCTAAGCTCATCAATCTGCTTCTGTTGCTCGTTAATCCTGGCAAGCAACTGGTTGAACTTGTCATTCTCCTCATCCTGCTGCCGCTTCTTTGCTCTCTCTCAGCTTCTGTAAGTCTCTTGGTCTCTGGCAAACCCAAGCCACCACGGGTAAGAAGGACCGAAGCCTCGCGTTCGTCCTCCATGTTCGTCATTGCCGAGGACCAGTGTGAGCAAATCTTTCTCTCTATCTGTAGTGAACTTTCTTTTTCCCTCCTTAGTTTCTTTCACTATCATTTTCCAATTCTCCCTGGGTATCCTAAGACCGTCACTGCAGATGAGGTCCCCTGTTTTTTCGTCGTACGACCCACCATGCGCAAGGAACCAATTTCTTGCTCTCAATTCCCACTCATCACGGAGTGGTTCAGGTATGATGCCGTTATCTAGCAGATCTTGCTCTTTCTTATCCCACTTTGGGATGGCAGTCTCATAGCCCCCTGGCCCCAGCTTGTGGTGATATTTCTTCTTGTCGGCATTTATCTTTTTCTTTTCTGATAATGCCTCGGCATCTTCTGACTCCTTGTACTCTTGAAATGCCTTCCAGTGATTCACCTGCTTGGCTAGATACCCCTCCAATACTGGCACTTTCTTTGTCTTCAGATAGTTTTTCCATAGCTTCTTCTTCCAGCTACGGAACAGTTCGGCCATCTTCTTTAGAGTCCACTGCTTGACTTTGGCCCTCAGTTTGTCTGCGGCGTCTTCATTCTCACATTCTGGCAGGTTGAAATGTGACATGAGATCATTCCAAAGATTATCTTTGTACCTTTCGGCGACATAGTCACTATCAGCTGCCCCTTTGCGCTTGTTCCACTCCCGAACGCTGATCGGGACGTGATCCCTAACGAGAACTCCGCATTGCTTCTTGAATGTGTCAGCAGCATTCTTAGGAAGCTTGGGTTCGCCCGTAGGCAATATCACCTCAAAGGTGTAATGCGTTCGTGCATCCAACTTTCTAGTCGGGCCTCGTTTCGTAGCTTTGCTCGATGTGGAGGCCTAAGAGGGAGAAACATTCGTCAAATGAATGTATATGTATACAATATAGAGCTATCTCCAATATTTTTCACATATTACAAGTGATTGTGGAACTTCATATGTATACCTCGCCGGACTTTATTATTTCTTCACCAGCTTCTCCACCGGCTTCTCCATGAGTGGAGCTATCACCTTCTCCGTCATTGGACCTATCTCCTGCCCCATCGGCTTCATCTTCGTGTCGGTCGACCTCCATTCCATATCCGGAGGGGTTTAGATATGACGACAGAGATTCAGCTGGTTCATCGTCGGGGCCGTCTTTGATTATATCTTCGAGAAGTTCTTCCTCTTCGAGGTTCCTGATATGTGGATCCATAGTTCTGCAAAAAACGGATTCTCTTAACCTTTGTACCAAAAAAGAATTATTCTATCAGGAACTCCGTTCCAAAACAACTTTAGTCCCGGGTCGTGGCTCCACCAGGGACTCCTAGATTTCTGCATAGTAGTCAAAGTAGGAGTACTTTTCCAATTTGAGCATTCAATAAGCAAAACCAAGTCGTAAAATAAAGTAGTATTCAAATTAGCATGCATTCAATTATAAGCAAATACATCATATCTTTTGTCCGTACATCGTCGAATATTATCACTAATACTCCTCGAATACTATCATACATATAGCATCACTGATACATCTAGAACCGTAGCGCCCGACGGGTATCGGCGCGGGCTGTGGACACCCAAAGAGAAGGAACCATCATAGGATCATAGCTCGAGTGAGATCCCCGAAGAACCTGCCAGGTATGCTCGAACCTGCCCTCCAACGCAACCATGTAGCGATGGACGTGCTCATCCTCCTCGCTGACACGGTGACGTACCACCTCCGCGGTATCCGGAAGCCTCGGCACCCTCACTGGCCCACGCGACCGCCACCAAACAAGGATCGGGTCAACGACGGGCTGGCTCCTCACCAACCTACGCCCCCCGGAAGGTAGCACCTCCCAATACCAGCCGGGCGGAGCCCAGTCCCGGACAGGCCCCTCTGATCAAGCACGTGTCCTACGCATTAACACTTAAGCATATACAATAGCAAAATTAAACTATTAACACTTAAGCATATACAATAGCAAAATTAAGCAATAATCTAAGAAACACTATTAACACTTAAGCATATACACTATACAATATTTCTTCTTCTTGTAACCCTAAACTAATTTTTCCTTTTCTTCTATTTCTCCTCTTCTTCTACTTCTTCTTCTACTTCTACTTCTCCTCTTCTTCTACTACTTCTCCTCTTCTCTTCTTCTACTTCTCCTCTCCTCCTCTTCTAATTTTTTCTCTTCTTCTACTTCTCCTCTTCTTCTATTTTTCCTCTTCTTCTCCTCTCCTCCTCTTCTCTTATTCTCCTTTTTCTTATTTTCTTCTCCTCGTCTTCTTATTTTCCTTTTTCCTAATTCTAAATATTACTAACCCTAATAATCTAGCACAAACCTAATAACAATAGGAATTAAATGACAAAAAAAACTTTCTCTTCTTTTCTTTCCTTTTTCTTCCTTTCTTCTCCTTTTTCTTCCTTTCTTCTCCTTTTTCTTCCTTTCTTCTCCTTTTTCTTATTTTCTTCTCCTTTTTCTTCTTTTCTTCTATTGGCCGGAGTGTTGGGGAGGAGGGGGCCGGGGGCTTACCGGCCGGAGGTGTCGACGGCGCGCGGCGAGGAGGACGGCGGCGGCGAGGAGGATGACAGCGACGGCGAGGAGGACAGCAGGCGGCGGCGAGTAGGACGGCGGGCAGCCTGACGGCATCGTCGAGTTCATCGCTGTGCCGTGCCGGGCAGGAGAACGAGGAAGAAGGAGAGAAGGAAATGTGATTTGGGTTGGAAATTTTCTAACTCCCGCTTATATAGGTGGATCTTTAGTCCCGGTTCGGGGCTCGATCCGGGACTAAAGATACCCTTTAGTCCCAGGTGGAGCCACGACCCGGGACTAAAGGCCCTTTTTCGGCAGACCAGAAGGTGGGAAGCAGGGGCCTTTAGTCCCGGTGCGGAGCTCCAACCGGGACTAAAGGGGGTCTTTAGTCCCGGGGCGTGGCTCCACCCGGGACTAAAGCCCCTCCTCGGCTGCACGATAAGTTTAGTCCCACCTCGCCCAGCGAGGGGGACTAACACTTGTTTATAAGCCCCATCGCAGCTTCTCCATCGACCTCCTCTCTAAAGCAGGCTCACGGGCCTAAACTCACTGAAAATTGAAACTATAAACTCACTGAAAATTGAATTTTCTCTATAAATTCTCATATAGTTTCAATTTTTTTCTATTTTCATAATTAATAATTTTGACTATCCAAACTATTATCTATTTTGTTATTTTCAATTAAAAACTATGTTTATTAAAATTCTTTTTGTATATTTGAGAATTTGACAAAACTATGATAATGAAAAGTGTTTGAAATTGAATAAATAATGCAAAACTATTTTGTATTTTCAAAAGTAATTATTTTGATTATCCAAATATTTATCTATTTTGTTATTTTCAATTAAAAACTATGTTTATTAAAAATTCTTTTTGCATATTTGAGAATTTGACAAAACTATGATAATGAAAAGTGTTTGAAATTGAATAAATAATTCAAAACTATTTTCTATTTTCAAAAGTAATTATTTTGACTATCCAAACTATTATCTATTTTGTTATTTTCAATTAAAAACTATGTTTATTAAAATTCTTTTTGCATATTTGAGAATTTGACAAAACTATGATAGTGAAAAGTGTTTGAAATTGAATAAATAATGCAAAAATATTTTCTATTTTCAAAAGTAATTATTTTGACTATCCAAACTATTAACTTATTTTTTTTTGAGCTAGTTGACCCTGAAATTGAAAAGCACTACAAATGAACTCTGAAAATGTTGAAATTTGGCATGCTATCATCATTTCACCCACATAGCATGTGTTAAAAAGTTGAGAGGGCTACGACAAAAACTGGATGCACTTCGTGTACAAAACGGACAATCTCTCTCGAAGTATCAGCGTTTCAAACGAGAACTCATCTCTTACAAAGGGATTTCATTTTTTTGAACTTATTTGAACTCCATACTTTTTGTGTGTTCAAAATGCACCATTCAAAGGCACATCACAAAATTTCAACAATTTCATATATGGTGGACACTAGCTCACCTATGGTATATGGTGGACATTCTTCTTCTCTCATATATGGTGGACACTAGCTCACCTGATTTTTCAACCGTCGATGATGGTCGCTACTCCTACTTCCCCTAGTGCATAACCAATATCTAGCACAAGGAGAAGAAGGAGAAACGACCCCCCACAACAACAGTCGACATTCTTCTTCTCTCATGTATGGTGGACACTCCCTCACCTGATTTTTCGACCGTCGATGATGGTCGCTACTCCTTCTTCCCCTAGTGCATAACAAATATCTAGCACAAAGAGAAGAAGGAGAAGCAACCCCCACAACAACAGTCGACATTCTTCTTCTCTCATGTATGGTGGACACTCCCTCACCTGATTTTTTGACCGTCGATGATGGTCGCTATTCCTTCTTTCCCTAATGCATAACAAATATCTAGCACAAGGAGAAGAAGGAAAAGCGACCCCCACAACAAAAGTGGTTCCGCGGCATGCCACGTGGTTCCGCTGCACGCCACGTGGGACTAATGGTCTTTCATTTTTAAATGACTGTTTTAATCAAAAACAGATCTGTTACAAAAGGGATTTCATTTTTTAAACTTATTTGAACTGAAGATTTTTTTATATATATGTGGTCGAAATGCATGATACCATGAAGTTAGAAAGGGCTAAACCATTCAAAAGTAGCAAATGAAGTTAGAAAGGGCTAAACCATTCAAATTTGGAAACTATAATGGCACAAACAGAAACTAGACATATATAAATTGGTCCAAGCAGTACATGATACTAGTCCAAACAGTACATAATAATAGCTATCATAGATATATATATTCGAGGTGACGCTGGCCATAGTTGATGACTCGAATCAGAATGTCCACCTTATTCGAGGTGACGCTGGCCATAGTTGACGACTCGAATCTTGCGGTACAACTCGTATGAAACGTTTGCATCTTTTGCTGCATACTCAATGTTGATACGATCAAGTGGGGCCTTCTCCCAACGTTTGTGCTGAGACTTTGGGAAATTGGTCTTCATATCACCATATTCCTCGTCGATCAAGGCAACTGCCATATGAGCCATCGAAGTCCTGACATGTCGAAGCCCGAATACCGTTTGGAGATCAATGAGGCAACCAGTTGGTATCTCAATACCGAATCTGTATCTCATCTTCAGCTTGTCGTTCGTTATATCAACGGTAGCAAAAGTGATGCCGCCGCGAAGGAAGTCCATGAGTTCTGGACAATGCTTGTCACTACTGCAACAGAAACAAATTAAAATGGAACAAATGTTACATACTGCTGCAATAAGGAAACATGTTTCACTACAACTAAAGAGAAAATTATCTTTAGGATTCAAATAGAACATATGCAATGGAACTAGCTATATGCAATTTTCATGACTATGACATATCATATTGCTATCCAATGGAACCTAGAGAGATCACTAGCTATATGCAATTTTCATAACCTTGGATCAAAGAACACCGCATAAAATTGTATCACTACAACTATGATTTCAATGGAACATATTGAACCAATCAGATTTTTCAGATTGTGGAACACTATTCCAATCATATTGTGTTCCCTTCAACTAATCAAAATTGTTTCACTACAACTATTTGAAGCGAACCAACTATGATTCCAATGGAACATATTAAACACTAGTTGATTCTAATACGATTTTTCAGATTATGGAACACTATTCCAATCAGATTGTGTTCCCCTTAAACTAATCAAAATTGTTTCACTACAACTATTTGAAGGGAACCAACTATGATTGAAACAAATAAACTTACAATGTCATTACCTTGGATCAAAGAAAGCCTCAAAACTTACCTCGCCCATTGGAAGATCAAGAGATGGTGTGCGAAGCATAGTTGGATGACGGCAACACCGCGTTGATCGGCCGTGTACTCCAGATCAAGCCCCAAGAACTTCTCATGATCCATTGCGGCGTCAAGCCATCGTTCCTTCAACTGTTCAAGAAAATACGGCATCTCCCTGCTCTCGTTCGTGTACACGACATCGAGCTTGGTCTTGCCATGTGCGAGCACCTCTCCAAAGCGAGTTGGCATGGTGGAAGAAGAGAAGGGAAGAAGAGAGGAGAAGAACAGAGCAAGAGCGAGAGAGAAGAAGAAACAGAGAAACGGCGACTCTGCTTCGGTTCGTGCTTTTCATCGCCCGAAACGACGCGGGATGCAAAACGTTTGGGCCTTTAGTCCCGGGTTGAGCCACCAACCGGGACTAAAGAGGTATACCAACGGTTGCCACCACTACGGCAGGCCACGTGTTAGGCCTTTAGTCCCGGGTTGAGCCACCAACCGGGACTAAAGGGGGATACGAACGGTTGCCACCACCACTGCGCACCGCGTAGCCCTTTAGTCCCGGTTTGGGACACAAACCGGGACTAAAGGCTCCTTACGGGCCGGGACTAAAGTCTCGAGGGAGGCATTGAGAATTGGGGCGACGTGGCCGGGCCTTTAGTCCCGGCCCAGAGGCAGGCCGACACTAAAGGGTCCCGGCCAAAGGGCCGTTTTCCACTAGTGATATGACGACGGAGATTCACGTGGTTCAACGTCGGGGCCGTCTTTGATTATATCTTCGAGAAGTTCTTCCCCTTCGAGGTTCCTGATATGTGGATCCATAGTTCTGCAAAAAACGGACATTTGATTAACTAATAAACTAACAAACTATATAAGAGGGGTTGGAAACTTCGAAGTGTCATTTTATATAGGAGGACCTTTAGTCCCGGGTCTTGGCTAGAACCTAAACTCTAAAATAGGTCTAACGGATTCTCTTAACCTTTAAGGATTTAACAAAATGGAGACATTCTAGATGTGTAGAAAATGATCCTATTTTTCCTGATCTCATCTACCCTTCTATATGTCACATTATTCTATCAGGAACTTCCTTCCAAAACAACTTTAGTCCCGGGTCGTGGCTCCACCCGGGACTCCTAGATTTCTGCATAGTATTCAAAGTAGGAGTACTTTTCCAATTTGAGCATTCAATAAGCAAAACCAAATCGTAAAATAAAGTAGTATTCAAATTAGCATGCATTGAATTATAAGCAAATACATCATCTCTTTTGTCCGTACATCGTCGAACATTATCACTAATACTCCTCGAATACTATCATACATATAGCATCACTGATACATCTAGAACCGTAGCGCCCGACGGGTATCGTCGCGGGCGGTGGACACCCAAAGAGAAGGAACCATCACAGGATCATAGCTCGAGTGAGATCTCCGAAGAACCTGCCAGGTATGCTCGAACCTGCCCTCCAACGCAACCATATAGCGACGGACGTGCTCATCCTCCTCGCTGACACGGTGACGTACCACCTCCGCGGTGTCCGGAAGCCTCGGCACCGTCACTGGCCCACGCGACCGCCACCAAACAAGGATCGGGTCAACAACGGGCTGGCTCCTCACCAACCTACGCCCCCCGGAAGGTAGCACCTCCCAATACCAGCCGGGCGGAGCCCAGTCCCGGACAGGGCCCCTCTGATCAAGCAGGTGTCCTCCGCCGAGTCGATGACGAGGATGCGGGATAGGCATCGTAAAATGAACTAAAAAAATAAACTAGTTCTATTAATTTTCTTGCTAAAAATAAACAATTAACACTTAAGCATATACAATAGCAAAATTGAACTATTAACACTTAAGCATATACAATAGCAAAATTAAGCAATAATCTAAGGAACACTATTAACACTTAAGCATATACACTATACAATAGCAAAATTAAATGACAAAAAAAATATATTTCTTCTTCTTGTAACCCTAACCTAATTTTTCCTCTTCTTCTATTTCTCCTCTTCTTCTACTTCTTCTTCTACTTCTTCTTCTCCTCTTCTTCTACTACTTCTCCTCTTCTCTTCTTCTACTTCTCCTCTCCTCCTCTTCTAATTTTTTCTCTTCTTCTACTTCTCCTCTTCTTGTATTTTTCCTCTTCTTCTCCTCTCCTCCTCTTCTTATTCTCCCTTTTCTTCTTTTCTTCTCCTCCTCTTCTTATTTTCCTTTTTCCTAATCTTATTTTCTTATTTTTGTTCATATTTCTTCTTCTTGTAACCCTAACCTAATTCTAAATATTACTAACCCTAATAATCTAGCACAAACCTAATAACAATAGGAATTGAATGACAAAAAAAATCTTTTTCTTTTTCTTCTTTTCTTCCCTTTTTCTTCTTTTCTTCTCCTTTTTCTTCCTTTCTTCTCCTGTTTCTTCTTTTCTTCTCCTTTTTCTTCCTTCCTTTTCCTTTTTCTTCCTTTCTTCCCTTTTTCTTCTTTTCTTCTCCTTTTTCTTCTTTTCTTCTCCTTTTTCTTCTTTTCTTCTCCTTCCCTTTTTCTTCTTTTCTTCTCCTTTTTCTCCCTTTTTTCTCCTTTTTCTTCCTTTCTTCTCCTTTTTCTTCCTTTCTTCCCTTTTTCTTCTTTTCTTCTCCTTTTTCTTCTTTTCTTCTCCTTTTTCTTCTTTTCTTCTACTGGCCGGAGTGTTGGGGAGGAGGGGGCGGGGGGCTTACTGGTCGTAGGTGTCGACGGCGAGCGGCCAGGAGGACGGCGGCGCGCGGCGAGGAGGACGACGGCGCGCGGCGAGGAGGGCGGCGCGCGGCGAGGAGGACGGCGGCGCGCGGCGAGGAGGACGGCGGTGGCGAGGAGGACGACGACGACGGCGAGGAGGACGACAGGCGGCGGCGAGGAGGACGGCGGGCAGCCGGACGGCGTCGTCGAGGTCGTCGGTGTGCCGCGCCGGGCAGGAGAACGAGAGGAAGAAGAAGAGAAACGAACGATTTGGGTTGGATTTTTCTAACTCCCGCTTATATAGGTGGATCTTTAGTCCCGGTTCGGGTCTCGAACCGGGACTAAAGACCCCCTTTAGTCCCACGTGGAGCCACGACTCGGGACTAAAGGCCCTTTTTCGGCAGACCAGAAGGCGGGAAGCAGGGGCCTTTAGTCCCGGTGTGGAGCTCCAACCGGGACTAAAGGGGGTCTTTAGTCCCGGTTGGAGCCATGCACCGGGACTAAAGCCCCTCCTCGGCAGGCGGTAGGCGAGGGGCTTTAGTCCCGGGTCGTGGCTCCACCCGGGACTAAAGCCCCTCCTCGGCTGCACGATAAGTTTAGTCCCACCTCGCCCAGCAAAGGGGACTAACACTTGTTTATAAGCTCCGTCGCAGCTACTCCATCGAGCTCCTCTCTAAAGCAGGCTTACGGGCCTAAACTGACTATAAATTAAAAAATTGAAACTATATTTGAAATTCTGGAGAAAATTAAACCTGAATTCAAAGTGAGGTCACTTTGAATTTAGGTTTAATTTTCTTTACAAATTCTCATATAGTTTCAATTTTTTTCTATTTTAAAAATTGACTATTTTGTTATTTTCAATTAAAAACTATGTTTACTAAAATTCTTTTTGCATATATCAAAATTTGACAAAACTATGATAATGAAAAGTGTTTCAAATTGAATAAATAATTCAAAACTATTTCTATTTTCAAAAGTAATTATTTTGACTATCCAAACTATTAACTATTTTGTTATTTTCAATTAAAAACTATGTTTATTAAAATTCTTTTTGTATATTTGAGAATTTCACAAAACTATGATAATGAAAAGTGTTTGAAATTGAATAAATAATTCAAAACTATTTTCTATTTTCAAAAGTAATTATTTTGACTATCCAAACTATTAACTATTTTGTTATTTTCAATTAAAAACTATGTTTAGTAAAATTATTTTTGCATATTTGAGAATTTGACAAAACTATGATAATGAAAAGTGTTTGAAATTGAATAAATAATTCAAAACTATTTTCTATTTTCAAAAGTAATTATTTTGACTATCCAAACTATTAACTATTTTGTTATTTTCAATTAAAAACTATGTTTATTAAAATTCTTTTTGCATATTTGAGAATTTGACAAAACTATGATAATGAAAAGTGTTTGAAATTGAATAAATAATGCAAAACTATTTTCTATTTTCAAAAGTAATTGTTTTGACTATTCAAACTATTAACTATTTTGTTATTTTCAATTGAAAAGTATTTGAAATTGAAAAGCACTACAAATGAACTCTGAAAATGTTGAAAGTTGGCATGCTATCATCATTTCACCCACATAGCATGTGTTAAAAAGTTGAGAGGGCTACGACAAAAACTGGATGCACTTCGTATACAAAACGGACAATCTCTCTCGAAGTATCACGGTTTCGAACGAGAACTCATCTCTTACAAAGTGATTTCATTGTTTTGAACTTATTTGAACTCCATACTTTTTGTGTGTTCAAAATGCACCATTTAAAGGCACATCACAAAATTTCAACAATTTCTGACTTCATTTGGTATTCTTCGTGCATTTACTTATTTTTTTGAGCTAGTTGACCCGGAAATTGAAAAGCAGTACAAGTGAACTCTGAAAATGTTGAAAGTTGGCATGCTATCATCATTTCACCCACATAGCATGTGTTAAAAAGTTCAGAGGGCTACGACAAAAACTGGATGCTCTGCGTGTACAAAACGAACAATCTCTCTCGAAATATCAGCGTTTCGAACGAGAACTCATCTCTTACAAAGGGATTTAATTTTTTTGAACTTATTTGAACTCCATACTTTTTGTGTGTTCAAAATTCAATGCACCATTCAAAGGCACATCACAAAATTTCAACAATTTCTGACTTCATTTGGTATTCTTCGTGCATTTACTTTTTTGAGCTAGTTGACCCTGAAATTGAAAAGCACTACAAATGAACTCTGAAAATGTTGAAAGTTGGCATGCTATCATCATTTCACCCACATAGCATGTGTTAAAAATTTGAGAGGGCTACGACAAAAAATGGATGCACTTCGTGTACAAAACAGACAATCTCTCTTGAAGTATCACGGTTTCGAACGAGAACTCATCTCTTACAAAGGGATTTCATTTTTTTGAACTTATTTGAACTCCATACTTTTTTTGTGTTCAAAATGCACCATTCAAAGGCACATCACAAAATTTCAACAATTTCTGACTTCATTTGGTATTCTTCGTGCATTTACTTATTTTTTTGAGCTAGTTGACCCGGAAATTGAAAAGCAGTACAAGTGAACTCTGAAAATGTTGAAAGTTGGCATGCTATCATCATTTCACCCACATAGCATGTGTTAAAAAGTTCAGAGGGCTACGACAAAAACTGGATGCTCTGCGTGTACAAAACGAACAATCTCTCTCGAAATATCAGCGTTTCGAACGAGAACTCATCTCTTACAAAGGGATTTAATTTTTTTGAACTTATTTGAACTCCATACTTTTTGTGTGTTCAAAATTCAATGCACCATTCAAAGGCACATCACAAAATTTCAACAATTTCTGACTTCATTTGGTATTCTTCGTGCATTTACTTTTTTGAGCTAGTTGACCCTGAAATTGAAAAGCACTACAAATGAACTCTGAAAATGTTGAAAGTTGGCATGCTATCATCATTTCACCCACATAGCATGTGTTAAAAATTTGAGAGGGCTACGACAAAAAATGGATGCACTTCGTGTACAAAACAGACAATCTCTCTTGAAGTATCACGGTTTCGAACGAGAACTCATCTCTTACAAAGGGATTTCATTTTTTTGAACTTATTTGAACTCCATACTTTTTTTGTGTTCAAAATGCACCATTCAAAGGCACATCACAAAATTTCAACAATTTCTGACTTCATTTGGTATTCTTCGTGCATGTACTTATTTTTTTGAGCTAGTTGACCCTGAAATTGAAAAGCACTACAAATGAACTCTGAAAATGTTGAAAGTTGGCATGCTATCATAATTTCACCCACATAGCATGTGTTAAAAAGTTGAGAGGGCTACGACAAAAACTGGATGCACTTCGTGTACAAAACGGACAATCTCTCTCGAAGTATCAGGGTTTCGAACGAGAACTCATATCTTACAAAGGGATTTCATTTTTTTGAACTTATTTAAACTCCATATTTTGTGTGTGTTCAAAATGCACCATTCAAAGGCACATCACAAAATTTCAACAATTTCTGACTTCATTTGGTATTCTTCGTGCATTTACTTTTTTTTGAGCTAGTTGACCCTGAAATTGAAAAGCACTACAAATGAACTCTGAAAATGTTGAAAGTTGGCATGCTATCATCATTTCACCCACATAGCATGTGTTAAAAAGTTGAGAGGGCTACGACAAAAATTGGATGCTATCATCATTTCACCCTGATAGACTTTCTCGATCGATTACCTTCTGAGAAATTGCATTGAGGAATGCACATACCTTCACAACTGCCAGGCGAACATTTCCGATAGAATTCCCCTCAATGAAATTGGAAGCAATTGCGTCATAAGCACGTGACAGTCATGAGAATTTAGGTTTTGGAATTTTTTGTCTTTCATATTTGCGATTCCCTTTATATTCGACGAGAAGCCAGTCGGAACCTTGATACTGAAAAGGACTTCAAAGAAGATTTCCTTCTCTTCCTTAGTAAGAGCGTACCTGGCATGCCCTTGAAACTGCCCTGGATGCATGCCATCTCTTCCTTTATGACTTTCCTGGTCCTCCCGTGCTTCCGGTGTATCTTTTGACTTCCCATACAAGCCAAGGAAGCCTAGAATATTCACGCAGAGATTCTTCGTCAGGTGCATCACGTCGATTGCCGAGCGGACCTCATGGACTTCCCAGTAGGGTAGCTCCCAAAATATAGATTTCTTCTTCCACATGGGTACGCGCTTATCAGGGCCGTTAGGAGCAGGTTGGCTGCCAGGACCCTTTACAAAGATTACTTTTAAATGTTTGACCATATCAAATACTTCAGCACCAGTACGGATGACAGGCTTCGCCCGTGGTTCTACCTTGCCATTGAAATGCTTGCCTTTTTTCTTTAAGGGATGCTTGGGCGGAAGAAAACGACGATTGTACGGGTACAAATTCTTCCTACATTTGTCCAGATATATACTTTCTGTCTGATCCAAACAGTGCGTGTGTCGTGGGTATAAGCCTGACAATAGATGTGTAGGGTACGAAAAGGATGGGCAGAGCCTTAGCTACTGCGAGGTTGTATGAGTTCAGGCCCCTCTGCGGTGGAGGTAATAGCCCTACGTCTCAGTGCTCAGGGAGCTTGTTGTCGAGTGGAAATATGGAATATAGTGAGTTGCTAACCCCTCTACCAGCGGGGGAGGGTGGCTTATATAGAGTGCGCTGCCCTCCACAACGGTTCCGGTACAGGGGTGGAGTAGTGGCGATTGAATGCGTACGTTACAGGTAACGTACGCCCTAAATGCTAATAAATGCACATGGAAACGTACGACCGATTTCCTCCAGGGGGGTTACGATGTTCCGAGTGGTATACAGTCGGTTAGCTTGATATCCTCCGAATGCTAGTCTCCGACTGGATGATCGAGGACCTGTTACTCACTGGATGATGGGGACTCCTTAGTTCAGTCGGAACTGACTAAGGGCCTTGTCCTTTGTGAGGGGTAGTCCTTGGGTAGAACCTACAGGGTAGGCCTATGACCCTACCCTAGGACTATAACCCCATCATTAGTCCCCGAATGGATTGGGGTTGGAACGACGAAGCGATGCTTGAAGTTTGGATCCGATTGGAACGGATTTGGCTTGGGCGTTGCTTGCCTCGATCCATTTTATCTTTTCAGACCAACAATCCGAGTGGAAATCTCCGTGGAACAAACTGTCGGAAACCGAGTGTTTTCGGGGTATCTCTTGACGCAACCCGTCAACTGACAGCAGCGGATTTTCCGGGATCTTCAAATTTCGGTTTCCGCGCGCTCAGCGGGGATGACGCCAGCGCGCTCGACTTGTGCCTGACGCCTCGATTCTCACGCCTTCAACTCCTCCACTGATATCGTCGCGGCCGGTCGGGGGATAAGGTTTCGCGGCCACCTGCCAGCGACCCAGTCGGAACCTTACTTAAATCTCGGCGGCAAGGGTTTGTCGTTACGCCCGCCGGATCTTTTGCCTTTGCTTCGTCCTCCTCGCCTCTTCCAGCGCACCTAACCTCTCCACTCCTCCTCCCTCTCCGCGAACTCGCAACTTCCGCCATGACCAAGGGTCAGACCAGTAAGATGGAGGCGAGGAAGAAGAAGGGGAAGGCGGCGGCTCCTGCTCAGCGGCGGCAGCGGCCGTTGCCGGCGGGGTGGATTCAAGGTGACTTCCTCCCCTCCACGGTGACGGAGGGGGATCTGCTGCAGCTGGTGGAGGACGGGATGATCGTCCACAAGTCTTGGAGGCTGCCGACGGAGAATGAGGTCGAGCCGGCACCCCGGGAGGGGGAGCGCGTCTTGCTGCTCAGCCATGTCTACCGAGGTTTCTCCCTGCCCCCACATCCTTTCTTTAAGGGCATCATGAACCACTTCGGGGCACAGCTTCACCACTTTCCTCCGAATGCTATTGCCCATCTCTCTGCTTTCATCGTTATGTGCGAGTGCTTCATCGGCTGCCCCCCCATTGGGGGTTGTTCAAACACATATTTTCCGCTAGATCCCAAACCATCAAACGACTCAGCCAGTCGGATGATAAGACACATGTTCTCCAGCTCTGCGGGGGCTTAGGTTTCCAGAAAAAGAGTCGGAGTAGTTACCCTGCTCTTCAGCTGAGCGAGTCGGTCAGGAACTGGCAGTCGACGTGGTTCTACTGCCAAGACGTTGCTTGTCCGAACGCCTCTTCAGGGTTGCCCCCTTTTAGCCTTGATCGTCCCGCTCCACCTAAGCAGCTTGCGATCACGAAGGCGGAGAAGCTCGACATCCAGCCCTTGGTCGACGCACTCCTAGACGTCGTCAGGAGGGGAGTCACCGGCATGGATTTGCTAGAGACTTTCCTTGGTCGGCGCATACAACCACTGCAGTCTCGCGACCATGCCATGTGGCACTACTCGGGGACCGAGGACTCCACTCGGACTAACGTCTTGAGCGTGACCGAGGAGAAGGTGGCGTCGTGGGTGCTCCAGATCACAGGCGCCTGCGAGAACCCAGAGGGTCTCGGCGAGTGAGGGCTTTCAGCACGGACAATCCTCCTCCGAATCAGGTGAGTACCATGTGTCGACTGCACATATCTGTTTTAGTTTTATCGCTTTCTTGAATCTCTACCCGTCGCTTGATGTCGCCGACTGTATTTCACGCAGAAGTGGACCAACTGGTTTTCTCCTGTCTCGAACGGGAACCCGGACGAGGAGGAGGAAGAAGGCAGCCAAGAGGGCAGCGTGGAGAGCGCTGAGTATGTCTCCGACAGCGGGGAGTCGGAGGAAGAGAATAGCAAGGAAGAGGAGGAAGGCGAAGAGCAGGACTCGCCGCCTCCGCAATTAGAGCATCGGACCAAGCGCCGACACGAGCCTGCCGTTCCCTCGGTCCCTCCGGCATCTTCGAGTGCTCCGCCCACTACCCAGTGGTCCCGAGTGCTCGGAGCACCAAGAGGGCCAGGGATGCTGCCGCTGAGCCTGCGGGTCAGTCTTCCAAGGCGGCCAAACCAAGTGGGCCCAAACCTCGGAAAGCTCTGCCGCGGATGAGGGTTGCTGTCCCCGTCACCTCCACGTAAGTGTATCGATCTTCTAATTTCTTCTGATATCCGAGTGAACTCCTGTTTATTGGTCGAATGGATTTCACTCGACAGAGTCGCTACTTCTGCCACCTCTCCGGCGCGCCAGGAGGATGACCCCATGGACACGGACAACATTGTCTCGTCCAAGCCAGGTGCGTTGTAGTGACTCCGAGTGTTTTATACTATCGCTTCTCGAATTCTATCTTCGGTCTCGTCCTTCTCTTTTTCTGAGATCTCGCGCCATTCGGTCTGGCACGGGCGATTTATGCGGGTGAGGGTGACCAGGAGGGGCCTGAGGCAGCCCCAGAGCCTGTCCTTGAGGCCGTCCCGCCAGTTGCTGCTCCCGCCGCGGACGTGCTGCCGATTGAAGCGATGCCGCCGACTGCAGAGGCGCTGGTGGCAGCTGAACCGACTGGAGCGGGCCTCGGGATGCCCAGGGAGCTTCCAACGATGCCAGGCCCGTCCAATGTCGAGTTCAACATTCAGCACCTCTCGGAGGATCAGGTGGGAGCAGCCAAGGGGGCCATGGTGCAGGCCGAGCCGATGGCGGGAGAAGCCAAAAAGGAGTACGACTCCATCGCCTCCTTGTACCAGCGGAGCTTGGAGTTACAGGACGATATCCGAGTAAGTGGCCTAGTAAATAATTACTTTTCTCTTGTAACCCACTGGGTGTTTTTGGATAGCATCTGTTGTTTGCAATGGGTTCACTTTGAGTGAACCCAGTGGGTGTAGTCCCCGAGACTTCTGTCGAGTGCTTGCACCGGCAGTTGTCTTTATACATATTGTCTTTGCTTTGGTCAGGTCTGTAAATAATATGACCGACTGCGAGCAGTTGTGGTACTCGGAGTGCACTTACTGTAAGAGTCCCCGAGAGTAATTTGTACTCAGGTCGGGTAGTATTGGCCTCATAGGCGTAGGTGGTAACATGCATCTCAATAGGGCGGGCCTGCTTGAGTTGCATGCCAGTGGGGTCACTCTTAGTGAACCCATTGGGTGTAGTCCCCGAGACCGCTGTCGACTGCTTGCGTCGGCAGGGGTCTGAAGAACTTAGACTTTTATTGTTGAATTTTCTGATTGTCCCTTGGTGTTTGCTGGCAGAAAACTTGTGAAATGGGAACAGCATATGAGACTCTCAGGGCAGAAAAGGTGCAATTTGCTGGTGAGCTGGATGCGGCCCTGCTTGCAATGGCTGGTATGAAGCAGGTTCTGGTGGAAAGAGAGAAGTCGCTGGAGCAGGCTCGTGAAGCGAACAAAATGCTGGCTGAGGAAGTTGAGAAGATGGGGAAACAAAGGACTGCTCTGATGGGACAAATGGACGTGTTGAACAAACGGTGAGAGCACAGGAGAAATACGTCAGTGACTGGGCTCGGCAGATGATGACGCGTCTGGCTGGTAAGTCCTGCTTTTTCCGAGTGCTTGTGGTATGTGTGTCACACTCGGCGCTTATTGTTTGCGTGTCCTGTTGTCGCAGATTTTTGCATTGACGCCGAAGCTGAAGCAGCTGATGTGGAGCGGTCGATTCGCGATAACGTGCCACTCGGCGAGGACGCCAATCGGGATCTGCTCCGGGCGCACATCCGCGTGGGCAAAGTTGGCCCTTTCATCGGTCGACTGAGAGAAGTCGTCAGCCGAATCGACAAGGAGCTTTGGCCAGAAGATGAGTCGCGGCAGGAGATGGAGAACCTGATGCCTCGACTGGAGGAGATTCCGAACCGAGTGCAGTCGTGGAAGAAATCTGTAGCTCGTTGTGGTGCAGATGTTGCTCTGTCCCTGGTCCGAGTCCATTGCAAGGAGGTGCGCGAGGAGAAGCTGAAGACATTGAAGGTGGCCAACACGAAGAAACTTCGATTCGAAGACTTCATGGAAACTTTCCTTGAGAGTGCTACCCGCATCGCCGACGGTATTGATCTGGACACGTTCGTAGAGCCCTCCAGTCCTGGCGCCGATCCAAACGACGCGTAAGAAAACATTATCCTCGGTATGCCGAGTGTTGCTTTGTAAGAAACTTTGGCCACTGCTGTTGGCCGTTACATTCTCGTTTCGGTGTGGGTAAGCTTGATCCACACCGAGCCATTATCTGTGGTTGAACTTGACATCGAATCCTTTGCTCTTCTGTTGCAATTTTGACTCGAGTTTTTGTTTGGCGTTTCTTGGTGAAGCCAGGGGCAAACATTCAGAACATGTCAGTTGTCTTGACATCCGCATGAACCTCAATGAGGGTCTGCACCTCATGTAGTTGTCAGTTGTTTTGACATCCACATGAGCCTTAATGAAGGTCTGTAACTCATGTAGTTAGGCGATTCTGGATCGCGGCTAAGTCCCCGAGTGTGACGTTAAGTGCACACTCGGAGAAATTTCTTACTTAGGCGATTCTGGGTCGCAGTTAAGTGCCCGAGTGTGACGTTAAGTGCACACTCGGAGAAAGTTCATACTTAGGCGATTCTGGATCGCGGCTATGTCCCCGAGTGTGACGTTAAGTGCACACTCGGAGAAAGTTCATCCTTAGGCGATTCTGGATCGCAGCTAAGTCCCCGAGTGTGACGTTAAGTGCACACTCGGAGAAAGTTCATACTTAGGCGATTCTGGATCGCAGCTAAGTCTCCGAATGTGACGTTAAGTGCACACTCGGAGAAATTTCATACTTAGGCGATTCTGGGTCGCAGCTAAGTCCCCGAGTGTGACGTTAAGTGCACACTCGGAGAAATTTCATACTTAGGAGATTCTCGGTCGTAGCTAAGTCCCCGAGTGTGACGTTAAGTGCAGACTCGGAGAAATTTCATACCTACGCGATTCTGGATCGCAGCTAAGTCCCCGAGTGTGACGTTAAGTGCACACTCGGAGAAAGCACATACTTAGGCGATTCTGGATCGCGGCTAAGTCCTCGAGTGTGACGTTAAGTGCACACTCGGAGAAATTTCATACTTAGGCGATTCTGGGTCGCAGCTAAGTCCCCGAGTGTGACGTTAAGTGCACACTCGGAGAAATTTCATACTTAGGCGATTCTGGGTCGTAGCTAAGTCCCCGAGTGTGACGTTAAGTGCACACTCGGAGAAAGTTCATACTTAGGCGATTCTGGATCGCAGCTAAGTCCCCGAGTGTTACGTTAAGTGCACACTCAGAGAAATTTCATACTTAGGCGATTCTGGGTCGCAGCTAAGTCCCCGAGTTTGACGTTAAGTGCACACTCGGAGAAATTTCATACTTAGGCGATTCTGGGTCGCAGCTAAGTCCCTGAGTGTGATGCTAAGTGCACACTCGGAGAAATTTCATACTTAGGCGATTCTAGATCGCAGCTAAGTCCTTGAGTGTGACGTTAAGTGCACACTCGGAGAAAGTTCATACTTAGGCGATTCTGTATCGCGGCTAAGTCCCCGAGTGTGACGTTAAGTGCACACTCGGAGAAATTTCATACTTAGGCGATTCTGGGTCGCAGCTAAGTCCCTGAGTGTGACGTTAAGTGCACACTCGGAGAAATTTCATACTTAGGCGATTCTGGGTCGCAGCTAAGTCCTCGAGTGTGACGTTAAGTGCACACTCGGAGAAAGTTCATACTTAGGCGATTCTGGATCGCAGCTAAGTCCCCGAGTGTGACGTTAAGTGCACACTTCGGAGAAATTTCATACTTAGGCGATTCTGGATCGCAGCTAAGTCCCCGAGTGTGACGTTAAGTGCACACTCAGAGAAAGTTCATACTTAGGCGATTCTGGATCGCGGCTAAGTTCCCGAGTGTGACGTTAAGTGCACACTCGGAGAAATTTCATACTTAGGCGATTCTGGATCGCAGCTAAATCCCCGAGTGTGACGTTAAGTGCACACTCGGAGAAAGTTCATACTTAGGCGATTCTGGCTCGCAGCTAAGTCCCCGAGTGTGACGTTAAGTGCACACTCGGAGAAATTTCATACTTAGGCGATTCTGGATTGCAGCTAAGTCCCCGAGTGTGACGTTAGGTGCACACTCGGAGAAAGTTCATACTTAGGCGATTCTGGATCGCAGCTAAGTTTTTTTTTTGACACCGGAGTCTGCGACCGCGGAAGAACTTTGAACCTGCAAAGAACTCAATCTGCTTTATATTATTTCACCAATACTTGTTCTTTACATTGCTTCAGTCGACGGTCACGTGTAGAAGCGCTTCAGGAGATCTCCGTTCCATGCTCGTGGCTCGTCTATCTCCCTGTCGACGTTGTAGAGTCTGTATGCTCCATTGTTCAGCACCTTTGAGATGATGAAGGGTCCTTCCCAGGAAGGAGCCAACTTGTGAGGTCTTTGCTGATCCACTCGGAGCACCAGGTCGCCTGCTTGGAATGTACGACTCCTGACGTGTCGTGCGTGAAAACGCCGCAGATCTTGTTGATAAATGGTCGAGCGAGTCAGTGCCATCTCGCGCTCCTCCTCTAGAAGGTCCACTCCGTCTTGCCTTGCTTGTTCTGCTTCAGCTTCAGAGAATAGTTCGACTCGTGGAGCGCTGTGAAGTAAGTCACTCGGAAGGACTGCTTCTTCTCCGTAGACGAGGAAGAACGGTGATCGCCCTGTAGATCTGTTCGGGGTTGTGCGAAGACCCCAAAGCACTGAAGGTAGCTCGGTGACCCAAGCGCCAGCGGCATGTCCTATCTCTCGTAGGAGTCAGGGCTTCAACCCTTGCAAAATAAGTCCGTTCGCCCGCTCTGCTTGTCCATTGGACTGCGGGTGTGCCACGGAAGCAAAGTCCACTCGGATACCTTGGCTTGTACAGAAACCTTTGAATCTGTCCGAATCAAAGTTTGTCCCGTTGTCCGTGATTATATTGTGAGGTACACCGAATCTGAAGATGATGTCCCTGACAAACTTGACGGCTGTTGAGGCATCGAGCTTCTTGATGGGCTTGGCTTCGATCCATTTCGTGAACTTGTCGACTGCCATCAACAGATGTGTGTATCCACCTTGGCCTGTCTTGAACGGACCGACTGTATCTAATCCCCACACTGCAAACGGCCACACAAGAGGGATCGTCTTCAACGCAGACGTCGGCTTGTGGGACTTACTGGAGTAGAACTGGCAGCCCTCACATCGGTCAACCATATCTTTAGCCATCTCGTTTGCCTGCAGCCAGAAGAAACCAGCCCTGAATTCCTTGGCGACGATTGCTCTCGAAGAAGCATGATGACCGCATGTTCCCGAGTGAATATCTTCCAGGATCAGCTGCCCCTCTTCTGGGGAGATGCATCGTTGAAAAATGCCTGAAACGCTTTCCTTGTACAATTGGCCATCAATGACAGTGAATGACTTCGACCTGCGGACTATCTGCCTGGCCTGGACTTCGTCTTCTGGTAGTTCCTGCCTCAGGATATATGCAATGATCGGCACAGTCCAATCGGGGATGACAGCAGAATCTCCATGACCAGATCAACCACAGCAGGTACATCGACTTCAGTCGGATCTGTTGAACTCTTTGGTTGTACTGGTTCCTCTGTAAAAGGATCTTCTTTGGCTGAGGGAAGGTGGAGGTGCTCGAGGCAGACGTCACTCGGGACTGGTCTCCGAGTGGATCCGAGTTTAGCCAACTCATCCGCTGCTTGGTTCTTCAGTCTCGGAACATGGTGAAGTTCTAGACCTTCAAACTTCTTCTCAAGCTTCCTCACTGCATTGCAGTATGTGGTCATGGTGGGGTTCCTGACGTCCCACTCTTTCATCACTTGATTGACCACCAAATCCGAATCGCCGTAGACCATCAGGCGACGGACGCCGAGTGAGATGGCCATACGCAACCCGTAGAGGAGAGCTTCATACTCTGCCTCGTTGTTGGAGGAATCGAAGTGTATCTGTAGCACGTACTTGAGCTTGTCGCCCTTTGGCGATATGATCACAACACCAGCGCCGGAGCCATTCAGCATCTTGGACCCATCGAAGAACATTGTCCAATGGGCCGAGTAGATGTGGGTCGGTTGCTGTTGTTCTACCCATTCTGCTATGAAGTCAGCTAGAGCTTGAGACTTAATCGCTTTCTTGGCCTCGAACTTGATATCGCAATACAGCATCTCCATCGCCCACTTCGCCACTCGGCCTGACGCGTCTCGATTGTGGAGAATTTTCGACAATGGAGCATCAGAAACGACAGACACCGAGTGGTCTTGGAAATAATGGGCCACCTTCTTCGCAGTCATGTAGATCCTGTAGATAAGTTTTTGATAGTGGGGATACCTCTGCTTGGAAGGAGTCAGGACTTCGGAGACGTAGTACACTGGCCGCTGAACTTTGTATGCTTTGCCTTCTTCTTCTCGTTCGACTGTAAGAACAGTACTGACGACTTGATTTGTAGCCGCAATGTAGAGAAGAAGGGGCTCTTTACTGAGCGGAGCAGTAAGAACCGGCTGGGTGGAAAGTAGGACTTTAAGGTCGTCGAATGCGACTTGGGCTTCGTCTGTCCACTCGAAAGTATCTGATTTCTTCATGAGTCGGTACAGAGGAAGTGCTTTCTCGCCGAGTTGACTGATGAACCTGCTCAAAGCCGCTAGGCAACCTGTGAGCCGTTGAACATCGTGTATTCTGACCGGCCTCTCCATTCAGACGATGGTCCCGATCTTTTCGGGGTTGACATCGATCCCTCGTTCGGAAACGAAGAAACCGAGTAACTTTCCGCTGGGAACGCCGAATGAACATTTGGCGGGGTTGAGCTTGATATCGTACCTACGAAGGTTGGCGAATGTTTCTGCCAAGTCAGTCAGCAGGTCGGAACCTTTGCGTGACTGGACTACGATATCATCCATATATGCCTCCACATTCCGACCGATCTGGTCGAGAAGGCATTTTTCGATCATGCGCATAAAGGTAGCTCCTGCATTCTTCAAACCGAATGGCATAGTGATGTAGCAGAAGCACCCGAATGGGGTGATGAAGGCTGTTTTTAACTCATCGGGACCATACAGACGGCTCTGATGATAGCCCGAATAGGCATCCAGAAATGACAAACGCTCGCACCCCACAGTCGAATCGACAATTTGATCTATGCGGGGGAGCGGAAAATGGTCCTTCTGGCAGACCTTATTGAGATGCTTGAAGTCGATGCACATTCGGAGCGACTTGTCCTTCTTGGGCACCATGACAACATTCGCGGGCCACTCGGAGTGGTGAACCTCGCGAATGAAGTTGGCTGCCAGCAGCTTGGCCACCTCTTCCCCGATTGCCTTCGTCTTGTGCGCGGCGGACCGGCGCAGGCGCTCTCGGACGGGCCGAGCGGTGGAATCCACGTGCAGTCGGTGCTCAGCCAATTCCCTGGGTACACCTGGCATGTCAGAGGGTTTCCGTGCGAAGATGTCCCAGTTCTCACGGAGGAATTGGGTGAGCTCGGCTTCCTATTTAGGATCGAGGGTGGTGAAGATGTTCGTCGGGGCAGCAGTGTCGTCCGTCGGGTCAATGCTGACCTTCTTCGTCTCTCCCGCCGACTGGAATGCAGATTCAGAAGCTGGCTTCTTTGAGCGCATCAGGTCGGCGGGGTCGACTGTTTTCTTGTACTCGTCGAGCTCGAGGACGGCCATCTGCTGGTCGGTGATTCTTGATCCCTGCTGCAGGCACTCTTCGTCTCGCTGTCGATTGCCCGTGATGGTGATCACACCCTTCGGGCCTGGCATCTTCAGCTTCAGGTATACGTAACATGGACGGGCCATGAAACGCGCATACGCTGGGCGACCCAGAATTGCGTGATAAGCGCTCTGGAAGTCGACCACTTCGAACGTCAGCTTTTCCTTGCGGAAGTTCTTGTCGGAGCCGAAAACGACATCCAACGCGATCTGGCCGAGTGACTTGGCCTTCCGTCCAGGGACGACTCCATGGAACTGCATGCTGCTCTCGCCGAGTTTGGACATCGGGATGCCCATCCCCTTGAGTGTGTCGGCGTACATGATGTTCAAGCCGCTGCCGCCATCCATGAGGACTTTGCGCAGTCGAACTCCTTCCACCACCGGGTCGGCGACCAGAGCCTGTCTCCCCGGGGTGGGTATATGTGCTGGATGATCCGACTGGTCAAAGGTGATCGCAGTCTGAGACCATTTGAGGAACTTGGGGCTGGCAGGGGTGGCCATGTTCACCTCCCTGTTCACCAGCTTCCCTCGACTCTTGCTCTCGACGTCAGCAAAAATCATTAGGGTTGCATGGACTTGGGGGAACGGATCCTCCTTATCCTCCTCATCCTGTTCATGGTCCTTCTCACTTGGTTGCCCTTCGCTGAACCCCTGGATCAGGAGGCGACACTGTCGAGTGGTATGCTTCGCATATATGGGGTTGCCCTCTTCATCCATCTTCGTATGAACCGGACATGGCTGGTCCAGGATGGGGTTATTGAACTGCTTCTTCTTGGGGGTGAACTGAGCCTTCCCTTTGCCCTTGAACTTGGCATTGGTTACGACTGCGGCTTCTGCTTGTGGAGCAGTCGGAGCTTTGTGCTTCTGCTTCCGAGTGTTGCCTCCATCTCCATCAGCGACTGTTTTGTGCTTGCCGCTTCGGATGCGGTCTTCTTCTTCGCCATTAGCATAGCGCGTCGCTATTTCCATCATCTTGCTCATGGAGATGTCGCCTGTTCGACCGAATTTCAGATACAGATCTCTGTACCGCACGCCTGCCTTGAAGGCGCATACTGTTTGATGCTCGGTGACGTTCTCCACCGTATGGTAGAGAGTTGTCCAACGCTGGGTGAAGTCTCGCAGGGGCTCATTCTGCTTCTGGACGCAGTGCTGGAGCTCCACGAGGCCTGCAGGGTGCTTGCACGTCCCTTCGAAGGTCCTGATGAACACCCGGGCCAGATCTGCCCAGCTGTAGATGCTTGAGGGGGCCAACTGGTTCAGCCACGCTCGAGCCGATCCGTCGAGCATCAGAGGGAGGTGCTTCATGGCGACATGGTCGTCCCCTCCTCCGATCTGGACTGCCACTCGGTAGTCATCCAGCCATGTTTCTGGCTTGGACTCTCCTGTAAACTTGCTGATTCCCGTTGCCAATCTGAAGTTTGGCGGGATGTCAGCCGAACGGATGGCTCGACTGAAACACTCGGGACCAGACACGATGGTCCTGCTTCCGCTCGGACGGTCCATATCATAACCCTCGCGGTGGGCTCGGCCCCTGTCGACCCTTCGCTGAGCGATACGCCCTCTTGCGTCAGGCCTTGGGTCGTAAGTGTCACCGACTAAACGCCGATCATCATGATGTCGGAGCTCGTAGGGCCCACCCCGCGGAGGGGTGCGTGAACGGCGGCGATCTTCGTGATTTATGGAACGGCTGCCTCCTCTGTGCCGCTGATGGGAACCAGCGCTGTGAACCGACCGATGCGTATTCGCATGAACGGAACTATTATGGATCCTGTTATGCGACTGGGAGACTGCCGAATTCTGCTGCTGCGCCGTGTGCAACACGGCTCGAATCTGCTCGATTCCCCTACCAGCCTCTGAATCAGTCGGCTGGAGGGAATCGGCTATCTTGGCAGCTGCAGCCAAGTTGAGGAGGGGTGTGCGGAACAACTCCACGTTGCTCCACCGAGTGTGTCGACTGGCAGAACGGCAAGGTGGAGGACGCGCGCCGGACGTTTCGCCGATCTCGTGCTCGTTCCGGCCAGCTTGACGGGGATCTTCATGGGAGTTGGCCATGTGTACTTCTGCTGCAGGCCCGCGACCCGCGTATTCGGAAGGAAACTCAGTCGGAACCGAGCCCGAGTGCTGGGACTGCGGGGCAACCACAACAGACTCTAGAACCGCCACTTGCGAAGACGCGTTCTGGCGCGCCTGGGCGTGTTGCACCCAATGCTGGAGCCGCGGACGGCGAGACCGCTTGTTGCGGCGCGTGACGGCGGTGCAGGTCGACACCGGAGCCGACTGTTGGAGAAGAAGAATGCCGCGGGCGCCGGCACGGAAGTGCGTAGCCCCACGACGGGGAAGCGCCTCGACGTCGAGAGGAGCATCCCGAAGCCACGCCGAATCGTCGATGATGAAGGAGAGAGCGCCGAAGAAGATCTGGTGACCCATGCTCGAACCTTTACCGGACGACATGACGAAAGGAAGTAGTCGCAAACTCGCCGGAAGTCGCTTAGACGCCTGCCCCACGGTGGGCGCCAACTGTCGTGGGTATAAGCCTGACAGTAGATGTGTAGGGTACGAAAAGGATGGGCAGAGCCTTAGCTACGGCGAGGTTGTATGAGTTCAGGCCCCTCTGCGGTGGAGGTAATAGCCCTACGTCTCAGTGCTCAGGGAGCTTGTTGTCGCGTGGAAATATGGAATACAGTGAGTTCCTAACCCCTCTACCAGCGGGGGAGGGTGGCTTATATAGAGTGCGCTGCCCTCCACAACGGTTCCGGTACAGGGGTGGAGTAGTGGCGATTGAATGCGTACGTTACAGGTAACGTACGCCCTAAATGCTAATAAATGCACCTGGAAACGTACGACCGTTTCCCTCCAGGGGGGTTACGATGTTCCGAGTGGTATACAGTCGGTTAGCTTGATATCCTCCGAATGCTAGTCTCCGTCTGGATGATCGAGGACCTGTTACCGACTGGATGATGGGGACTCCTTAGTTCAGTCGGAACTGACTAAGGGCCTTGTCCTTTGTGAGGGGTAGTCCTTGGGTAGGACCTACAGGGCAGGCCTATGACCCTACCCTAGGAGTATAACCCCATCAGCGTGCATGCATTGTATCCCTTGTTTGACTGTCCTGAAATGTTACTAAGAGCAGGCCAATCATTGATGGTTACGAAAAGCAACGCTCGAAGGTCAAATTCCTCTTGTTTGTGCTCGTCCCACACACGTACACCTGGTTCGGCCCACAGCTGTAAAAGTTCATCAACTAATGGCCTTAGGTACACATCAATATCGTTGCCGGGTTGCTTTGGACCTTGGATAAGCACTGACATCATAATGAACTTCCGTTTCATGCACAACCAAGGAGGAAGGTTGTAGATACATAGAGTACCGGGCCAGGTGCTGTGACTGCAACTCTGCTCCCCAAAAGGATTCATGCCATCTGTACTCAGACCTAACCATAAGTTCCTTGCGTCAGCTGCAAATCTTGGGAACTCTCTCTCGATTTTTCTCCACTGCCGACCATCAGCGGTGTGCCTCAACTTATCGTCTTTCATACGATCTTCCATGTGCCATCGCAACAACTTCGCATGATCTTTATTTTTGAACAGACGTTTCAACCGTGGTATTATAGGAGCATACCACAGCACCTTGGCAGGAACCCTCTTCCTGGGTGGCTCGCCCTCAATATCACCAGGGTCATCTTTTCTGATCTTATACCGCAATGCAGTGCATACCGAGCATTTATCCATATTCTCGTACTTCTCACCGCGGTAGAGGATGCAGTGATTAGGGCATGCATGTATCTTCTGCACGTCTAATCCTAGAGGGCAGACAAGCTTCTTTGCTTCGTACGTGCTGGCGGGCAATTCGTTCTTTCTTGGAAGCATCTTCTTCATCAGTACCAGCAACTTTTTGAATGACGAGTCAGTCACACCGGTCTCTGCCTTCCACTTCATCAATTCCAGTGTGCTACCCAGCTTCTTGTGGCCATCTTCACAAGTTGGGTACAACAATTTGTTGTGGTCATGTAACATCTGCTCGAACTGCAACCTCTCCTTTTCTGTGTCGCAACCTCGCCGTGCATCAAAAATGACCCGGCCAAGATCATCAACGGGCTCATCTGGTTCCCGTTCTTCATCCTGATCTTCTTCTTCATTGTCTTCCATTGCGGTATCAACATACTCAGGGAACATAGATCGGTAGTTGTCATCATCGTTCTCTTCTTCTTCATCGTCGTCTTCCATCATAACCCCTCTTTCTCCGTGCTTGGTCCAAACATTATAGCCCGACATAAAACCGGACCGAAGCAGGTGGCTCTGAATGACTCTTGAGGAAGTGTAATCCTTCTCATTCCGACATTCAACACATGGACAAAACATATAGCCACCACCATGCTTGTTCGCATCGGCTGCATCTCGAAAAGAATGCACGCCTTCTCTGTAAGAGGTTGTGCGTCGATCACCATACATCCATGGATGGCTCATCTGTGTTATACGACAGTATATCAAATACAATCACGATCCTAAAAATTAGTACCGCACGGTCTAAACGAGGAAATATAGTTGCTAACCTTTTAGAATAAGTAGAAATAAAGAGGAAGAGGTTTAAGCGTGGCTCAGGCATCTCATATCGTAGTTGTGTTCGGTGAACTGAAGCGGCATCGCTCTAACACACATTTCAACAAACACCTCTAGTGCATAAAAAAAAGTGGAGAGCTAGCACACACCCACAGTCCTCCATCCAAGAAAAATGCAAGGAAGAGGGGAGAGGGGGGCTGTGCTATATATAGGCAGAGGACTTTAGTCCCGGTTTGAGACACAAACCGGGACTAAAGGTGGCGCACATGCGGGCACAAACCGGGACTAAAGGCTCCTTATGGACCGAGACTAAAGCCTCGAGGGAGACATTGCGATTTGGGGCGACGTGGCCGGGCCTTTAGTCCCGGCCCAGAGGCAGGCCGGGACTAAAGGGTCCCGACCAAAGGCCCGTTTTTCACTAGTGTAAAGCAGCTTCTTATCATATCTAATCATTTTTAGAAATATTTTCATACGTCATTGCATTTTAATCATTACATAACATTATTACTCCCTCCAATCCAAAATATGAGTCGTGGTTTTAGTTCCTCCTTTGTTATTTGCTATCTTATTGCGATGTTAATTAAGTTTAGAATATAAACTTTACAGGTTACTGTAATATTGTGAAGCAAAGGTAACTGCTTTTGTTGAGTTGTTACAGAATGTCCTATGGAGGAAATCATCAACAAAGCCAACATTATGTGTCCAAGTTCTGATTGGGACTTTTCTGTTCGTAATTCATATTTGCACTGATCCTTGTAATTCAAGTGGGATAGATGATTAATGGGACACATATAACTTATTAAGTTTTGATTTTAAAATCTTTGAAGGAGGTTTCATTAAATTTTAATAAGTATTGTGACCTATCAACTCTTGTGAAAAATAAGAACTACTCATGCATCGTTTTCTAATATATATCATGTAACGATTTAGGCTATCTTATCTACCGCGTTATTCGTTGGTTGCAGGGCAGTAAGACTGTATTACTTTGATCCCTGGGTTGATGAAGTTACTTGCCTACAAGGTAGATGGAGTTATGACATCAGGCCGTTCACTAGATGGTCAGGGGATTGAGCCTTCTACCTTAAATTCCTCTTCATTTTCATTTTTTTTGTTAATATGGGTCAGCACCCGAACAAACGTATTTATGTATTTACCCACACCTCAAAGTAGCTGGTCGAAGGATGACACAATGTTGAATGAGTTATGTTTTACTTTGTTAATAATATTTTTATTTCTAAGAATTGCACCCTTCTCAGTCCTGATATCCTAACGGACAACTTCCACTTTTTTTTAAATAGAGAGTTGTATTAATTAACTAGAGGAAACATTGTTCGTACAATCGTGCAAGGCCAGGCTCAACACGTTGGTTGGCGCTATACCTTGCATATCCCTACCACGCAAATCTCTATGTCCGAACTAGGCAAGACTATGAGCTAAATTATTGACCCTTCTATCTACTTTGTAGACTCTAACTTTCGTGATCCCTTGTTTGATGGCTTGAAATTCCACCGCAATTGCTCCAACTTCCGGTGTATCAAGAGACGAGTGGTCGAGCGCCTTTGCCATCGAACCGCAATCTGTCTCAATAAGTAACGGTAGATCCGTATTGTCACGCCCAAGATACGACCCTATCCTTAATTTGGCACGAAGGCCTCGTCAGGGATAGAAGCGCATCTCGTCGTGTCGCAAGAATGGATATCGTTACAAGTACATGTACTGAAAAAAAAGAGATATATATAGAATTGGCTTACACTCGCCACAAGCTACATCAGAGTCACATCAGTACATTACATAACCATCAAGAGTAAGAGCAGGGTCCGACTACGGACGAAAACAAACGAGAAAAGAAGAACGACGTCCATCCTTGCTATCCGAGGCTGCCGGCCTGGAACCCATCCTAGATCGATGAAGAAGAAGAAGAAACAACTCCAAATGAACAAACAACGCGCTCGCGTCAAGTAACCTTTACCTGTACCTGCAACTGGTGTTGTAGTAATCTGTGAGCCACAGGGGACTCAGCAATCTCATTTCCAAAGGTATCAAGACTAGCAAAGCTTAATGGGTGAGGCATGGTTAAGTGGTGAGGTTGCAGCAGCGGCTAAGCATATATTTGGTGGCTAAACTTACGAGTACAAGAAATAAGAGGGGGAAGATCTACGTATAACGGACGTGAACTACTGATGATCAAATGAATGATCCTGAACACCTACCTACGTCAGACATAACCCCACCATGTCCTCGATCGGAGAAGGAACTCACGAAAAAGACAGTCACGGTTACGCACACAGTTGGCAAGTTTTAATTAAGTTAACTTCAAGTTATCTAGAACCAGTGTTAAACAAAGCTTCCACGTTGCCACATAACCGCGGGCACGGCTTTCCGAAAGATTTAACCCTGCAGGGGTGCTCCAACTGGTCCATCACAAATTACCACAAGCCGCATAGAAATCCTCAACCACGAAGCTCGCGATCTCGTCGGATTCCCTAGTGGAAAACCTCAACTCTGAGATTACCCAAAGCATCACCGGAATCCCGATGCACAAGATATCTCGTCAAAGGTAAAACTAATCCAGCAAGGCCGCCCGGCGTGTCGACGATCCCGATAGGAGCCGCGTATCTCGTTCTCAGGACACGACGGATGAGCGATGGTTACCATGCCAGACGCCGAGTTGCCCCGGGTAGCATTAGTAAGGTGCTCTGTTTTGGACCAGCTCCATCAGCATTGGCCCTCCCTGTATTATGTAGAATTACTCCTCGGGTAGCGCTAACTCCCTATGCATTTCAATTAACAAAATTATTATGTTGGGCAAATAGTACCAATGTTGGGCCTTGCCAGACCAGCTTTAATCTAAAACGAATTATCAAGGGGGTCCCCATAACAACCCCGATCGTGTTAGGAGCGCTCAATTATGGAACATAACACCGATAGCCGAAACTAAGGGGGCAAAGGTGAAACAAAACACCATGCTAGAAAGGCCGACCCTTCCACCTTTTACCAAGCATATAGGTGTATTAAATTAAATAGCATTTAATATGGTGATATAACAAGGGACCCATGTTTTCACATGGAAGCAAAGCACCTGCAACTAGCAACACTAACACAGGTTAAGCAAGCGTAACATAGCCAATCAGTGGTTTGCTAGGTCGTACAGGTTGAAGGTGATCATGGCATTGTTGAGAGGCTGATATTTAACATGTGGTAGGCAACGAGACATAATCGATAGAAGCGATAAAACTAGCATGTCAATGATAGTAATGGTATCTAGGAAAATGATCATCTTGCCTGAGATCCCGCTTGGAAGAAGAACAACTCGGTGAAGTCGACGAACCAACGTAGTCGAACGGGTCCTCACATTCCGGCACGCTTGCGGAACTCTATCGAGACGGAGCAACCAGAAACAAACATCAACACAAATATTCACCACACGATGCACAACATGATGCATAACCTACTATGATGCATGATCAGTTCAATGATGCAAGGGATGGCATGGCAAAACACCTCACGCAAACACTACACATTAAATGAAGCTCGACATGCAACGGGTTGCATATCGACGAAACTCCACGTTTAATTATTTAATTCACTCCCGTTAATTTACACGGCAATATTAAATTGTTGTTAACATGGCAAGGGGTGAGTGATGATCCTACATGACATCCTAGTCGGGTAACACGCGAAACATAGATCGGAGCTACGGCACAAGGACCATGCAACACATGGTATATGCCATGTATGAGTCATGCATGCAAGTTACAACATCACGTCAAGAAGAGAAAGAAGCAGGTGTCGCCACGGCAAGCGAAAGGGAAACTATGGCGGCAAAACGGAAACGATGCCACATCAACGTTCCTATCCCGATACTCAACGAGATATCGGTGCCACTATCTGGAAGCGTGTGCGGGAACGTTAAATAAAGATGGGGTGTTCCCGTATCTCGGGTTCCCATGTGTCGAGGCACGACGAAAGAAGACAACGTGCAACGGGCATACATACGGTGCAATCATACATTCAACTCATACAACACATGCATACGGTCCTCGACCACGTCTCATCGTTATACCTTCGACGCGTGCGAATCGGAGGGGATCGGGTCGTAGCGGACGTCGTGGAAGTAGTTGTCGACGTGGTCGTCGTGGAAGTAGTTGTCGACGTTGTCGTCGTGGAAGTAGTGGTATTCGGACTCGTCGACGGTAGTAGTTCTCTTGTCGTCGGTACACGGTCTTCGGCGACGGTAGTCGATCACGTCCCGGGGGTCGTCGAGGACGTCGTGGTACTCGCCGATCTTGTCGACGACCCACGACGGCGGGGAGGGTGCTTGCGAACTTCAGCGACGGAAACCAGCGACACCACAACAACACCGGCGACAACAACTATCATCAGCACACTACGGCAAGCAGGCAAGCTGGCAGCAACAAATTTCTAGCAACGAGCATGCCTCAGCTAGCAACCTAGCAACAGTGTCTAGCATCAACGAGCATCTAATAGCAAGCAAAGCAAAGCAACAGCAAACAGCTCCAGCAGCCTAGCAAAGCAAAGCAAAGCAACAACTAATATCTAGGAGGAGCAACAGGTACCGCAGCAAGAGCAATAGCAACTAAGGATCGCCAGCAACATCACAAACAGCAACAGCATGCATCGGCCAGGCTTGCTACAGCTAACAACAACAGTGAGCTACGGCAGGCAGTGGCTCCAGCACAAGCAAGCAGGGATTAGCAGCTAAGAAACCAGGCAGCAGGCAAGCACGTAAGCAGGCATCAACAGCTAGCACGACAAGAGCAACAACATGCACAACGCGGGGCGAGCAGCAGCACAGCGTGGGGCGAGCAACTGGCGACCGGCTCGTGCAGGGAGGCGTCCACGGCGAGGGGTGGCGGTCGGCGGGGGCTGCTGGAGGCGGCGGCGCGGCCAAGGCGAGGGCGAGGCCGAGGGGTGGAGCAGGCGACGCAGGAGATGGCGAAGCGGAGCAGCAGGGCAAACCGGCGCGAGCACGGGACGAGGCACGTCGGGCGGCACGGCTGACGAGCAGCAGGACGACGCAGGGCTGCATCGGCGAGCACGGGGCACGCGGGGAGACGAGGCCGCGCACGGCGAGCGCGGGAACGGCGACGACGGCTCGGGGAACACGGAGGCGGCGACGGCGGGTCGTGCAGGGAGGCGGGCGCGACGCCCAGCTGTTAGAGGCGGGGTGTGACAGCCCGATGCCTACGTTCCAGAAGATTCCCCTCTCTTTTCGTTTTCGTTGCGTGTTTATTTTCTTTGGTCGCATCATCATCGCATCATTCGCATCATCTGCATTGCATCGGCATCTCCGTTGCCGCCAGTTTTCAAAACTTGCATTCGTTAGTAGTTGCCGGTTCTCGCCGTTATCCGTTCTGAGTCCGACCGCACACGCACGCGCCCGCGGTACCGTCGTAACTCTGTTTTTAAAGCGTGTATAAAACTTTCTCGTTTGAGCTGGACTTTATCATGCGGTATTATTTATATATAGGTAGGCGGTTCGTGGCTTATACATTTCTTCGAACAAGGTAGCTAAGCTATAGGGAAGGTGTTTCCATCTCCGCTCTGGCCCGACGGCGAACGAGACAATTTCTTAAGGCACTCTTCCTTGCACACGTCCATCGACTTGTAACAATAATAACCAACGAGGCAGCAATAGCAGTACGGATCATCGCCACTGCAGGAAGTCGAGCCTCTGTCATAGACACACAGCCCGTTGGGCAAACTGATCTTCTTGTCGCCGTCACCAATGATCCGGCCTACATATGTATGTGGCAACAGATAGTAACTGAGTAGCTGAAGTTTAGTGCCAGGATTAACATCAAACAAGAACAAGCAATCGCAAATATATGAAGGAATCAGTAGGAATTGTTTTTTTTGAAAAGGAGGATGACCCGCGGCTTCTACATCTAAAAGATGCATGCAGTCATTCAGTAAGGATTGTTACCTCGCGCCTCGACAGCGAGTAGGCAGATGATGAGAAGAACTGTGACCATGCGGACGGGGGACGTGTGCTTGACCATGGTGCATGTGATGGAGGAACACTAGGTAGCTTTGGTGTATTCAAAATCAGTGTAAGATGTTATGCTCCATGGAGGCATGATCCTCTTCAATATAAGGATGGAAATTAAGTGTTATGATCGATGAAATCAGCCATGCTTTTACACTTGTATCAACGGTATCATTCTAACATAAATTTGATCATTTTAGTTGCTCCGACTATTCTGCTATTAACTGCTCTAATCAATATACCCGTATTAGCTAGTTGCACCACAGTGGTTAGCCAGATTTTTTTCCCGACACTACAGGGCGCAAATGTTTTGTCTACAACAATCGTGATTTACCTGCCTTTTTTTAGTTGCCAACTAAATCAACACCTATTGAATTTCCAAAGAAAATATGACTTGCCAATAAAACGCATGGGTCTGTAAAAAAATGTGTGCCAGTTGGGATGATTTTTTGAAGAAAAAACGGTAGCAAAAAACACAAATGTGGTTGGGGCAAACTCAAAACGGAGAGTAGAACATAGGGGTGGATGAAGGCGGAGTAGCAGACATATGAAACTGCATAATAATAGTTTATCCCTGAAGGGACATTTTCACACTTGGTATGATAGAATTATATCTTTGAAATTCTTTAGGAAAAGGACTTTATTGCCCCCCCCCCCCCCCCAAAAAAAAGGGAAAAAAGCTTTATTGAGTTAGAGTATATCCTATTTTAGGATAATTTCCCCTTTTTTAGAACAACATGTAAGTTATAAAGGAATCAAAATGACTATAGGTTTATTTTAGAAAAGACACAAAAGGACATCTTATATCTAATAATTGTCAAGGAAAACAATGAAAATGATAAGAAGACACCAAACAACCACCAATTTTTTTTCCCAAAACCACACTAACCGTCTTCCTCCTTTGGGTGTTCGCTGCTGGTTGCAGCTTGAAAACCACAACAAACGCATAGTAAGGTAAATGCATACCTGCAACGCCCTCTTCATACCAGGCTTTACAGGTCACAATAGCAACTCTAGAAGCAGGATCTACCAAACGCCAAGAACATAGCCTGCAACACTGGCGTGCAATCATTCATCGTTATTCCAGAGAGTTGGAGAAACCGAGCTATATATGTCTCAGAATGAACTATAATAAGACAACGGAATTGTTGCACCAAAAGCCAACCAACTGAGTCCCTTAATTGACACATCAACTGTCAAGACCAAAATGGAGTCAACAGATTTGGCAACACATACCCTCACGTGAAGCCCTACACTGGCACCGGATCGGACTTCATCGAGGTAGTGGGATTTTTCTTGGTTTCTGGGTCGTTTTTGGTTTCAAAGTTTATCTGGTTTTCCCTTTTCTTTTGTCTTTCCTTTTTTTTGGGGGGGGGGGGGGGGGGGGGGGGAGGGGTGTGTGTGTGTGTGTGTGTGTTAGTAAGCAGCTGTAGCATGTATTATAGGGACGTGATATTTTTGAACCCGAGCTCAAATGAGCTTGGGGTGAACAATATCATAAAAAAAATTCAAAATATCCTAATTTTTTTCTTGCAAACATAGACAAAAGTTCTCGATGCTCAATTTTCTTAATCGAAAATAACATTTGTAGAAGCATAGCTAGAGTGCACAGTAGAAAGCACAAAGTGAACTACGCGGAGAGCACAAGTGAATTAGACAAATATGGAACATAGATGCACTATGCATGGAGCACAAAGTGCAGTACGGAAACAGAAGCATAGAGTACACTATATGGGGAGAACAAGCACTTTATAGGAGGGAGCACAGAGTGCATTACCGCGGGAGTACAAAGTGCACTACATAAGAGAAACTTTAATCGGGCGATCTATTTCCTCCGCACATATCCGTTTGGGTTGTCATGAACATAAAACTCAACCCAACGCGATGACCGAAACGGACACACGTTCATTTTTTTGTTCGTTTATGATCTATTTCAGGCCTAAATTTGGGCTGCATTTGCGTTGGCGTGGACACGAAGCGGACACACGTCTCGCCCCACGTGCTCCTTCCCCTCGCTCGCCTGTCAGCGGCACATTCTTGCCTTTTTTATCCGCTTCCCCCGTTCGTCGCCCACAAGTGCACAAACCCTAGGCCGGCGTCCATTTTTTCGGCCACCTTGCTCTCCAGCCCCCTCCGTCCTCCACCCAGCAACACATCCACCGACGGGGTGCATCCTTCATCCGGGTGCGGGAAGCCGAGTGGTAGACCTGCGGCGGTGCTAGCAAGACATGGCGCATCTTGCTGACGGGATTTGACGAATCCGGCCATTGGTGGACTGCTCTTGCCATGGATTAGCCGGGTACCGGTCCACCTAGCCTGGGCAATACCTCGGTGTCGTATGCAAGTGCTCAATACGCCTCTAACCGCTCGGATTTGTACTGTCTTTGGTTCACCGACAAAGCTATGGTCGTCTGTCGCCCTAGCTCGATCGACGCTGGCCCAGAGTTTGGCTGGCTCATTGTCGTTCATAAAGTGCAATGACTGCCCGCTGCAGCTCGTCCGACGTGTTTCTTGGACGTCGGAATATTCCGGTTGGGTGTCCGTCAAGTGCAAAAATGAACAAAAATGACGGGGTACGTGATTTTCGTTCGGCCTTTTGCTCTTTGATTCAATGCAATTTCGGTAGCTTATTCGTTCAATTTTGTGTGTAAGAGGGATGCAACTTTTGGTATTAGGAAGAAGAACACATCGATCTATTGATCTCATGGAATTTTCTAGATGTTCGTGCATGCACCTCTAGTTAGAATTGAAGCTATAGATGAGAGTAAAGAAGAGACCAAAGGAGAAGCACCGTCTACTTCCTTAGAATCGAAGAAGGATGAGATTGTTAAGCTCAAGAATCCGCAGATCAACAATGAAGACATAAAGAAGATATTAGTCCAACTAATAGGAGCTGTTATGGAAGTTGGATAAGTTTTGAAATGTCTAATTGTGGTTTCTATTTTCTTTGGTAAAAAAATATATGTATTAAAATGCCTTTGATGAAATAAAAATAACATGCAAATGCCGTCCAAAATATATGTGTGATCAAAAATGGAGCCGGACGGCCGTAAGGACGAAATTTGGGTCCGCGTGCTGGGCGCACGGTCGTTCCATTTGCAAAAGAGGGCGAACACGCTGACATAAACGAACAAAAGACGGACAAAGCGCGCATACGTTTAGGTTGCACGGTTGGAGTTGCTCGGGAAGCATAGAGTGCATTATGCAGGGAGCACAAGTGAAGTACATCACAGAGTACATAGTGCACTACTCAGGGAGCACAAAGTGCACTACAGAAACGGAAGCACAAGTGCATTCTATTTGAAGCACAACCGCAATGCATAAGGGATGACAAGTTTAGTACCGTGGGAAGCACAAAAGATAGTTTGCCGAAACCTATCAACATGATATATAGTTTCAGACATCTCAACGGAAGTACCATGGTTGTGAAAATAGTTTGCAATTTTGATGCACAGTTCAAGAGGTTTTTCAGTTTGAAACACCAAATATAGACAAGAAACACACATATAGCGCCCCCTCCCCCCTGGCCCCCTTTCCTCCTTCAGGAAACATATTAACAAAACTCTCTCGTAGCGACAACTAGCGCACATACTTACGACACTAGTCATCATGAGAGGCATTTCGAAAATTAGAAAAACTAGAGAACTAGAGAAGGCTTGAAATGTTCCACCACAAAGCTGAACATGTCAAACAAAACACAATTGTAAATTTTTTATTGGTCTTCATGATTTGAAAAAGAAGTTTCCCACCCAAACTAATGGCGAGCGCATGCTTACACAAGTGCTCATAATCACCGGTCAACATTATAACTCTGCACTAACTATGCAGTTTTCAACGATGCACACCCTCATTGTCTCTCAAATTTCACGGCTGAGCGATGGAAAACCAATGTCGTGTTCTTCCAACACCAACAAGGGGGAATCAAGGCAACATCACCGAGAGCCTCAACAAGTGTTATGGTGGAGGTGGAAGACATCGCCTCCGGCACCATAAAACTGAGTTCTTGTAGGAGCCAACGACATTCACTCTCGCGGTATCAAGTCGGGCGTAACTGTAGTCTTATTTTGTACTTTTGAGAGCTGGCTCTTAGCTAAAAGTCCGCTTACCTTTTCTCTCCTTTTCTCTTTCCTCTAACTAAATAAAAATATATTGTACTTGCTCTGACATGCGAGTGGGCGGAATTGAGGAATATGACCCATCTCGAGCGGCGAGGCGCCATATACACTTTTTTTTTTGCCATGGACGGTCCTATTCCCATATGACCCAGCCCTAGGACGGTCTAGTAGAGTCTTGTCCAGCCCAGCCGAACCGACAAAACATTTTGGGTGGAAAACTTTTTGCCATGGGCGGCCCTATTCCCAAGTGCCCAAGCTACTGCAACGAGCGTCCCGAAGCATTGGACTGGGCCAGCACAAGAAGCAGTTTTGGGAAGCTTCTCGGGACCTTCCACCCGGTTTCCGCAAGGTTCTACATGGTGTTTTCTTTCTATTTTGTAATTGCTTTTCATTGTTTGTATATTTTTCATTTTTCAAAATACATGTCTACTTTTTTATTACACATTGAACAATTTTGAGTGAATTCCGGTTTTTACCTCATGTTTTGACATCTTTGACAGTAATTACCTTATTTAACGGGACTTCATCTATTTTACTCCATTTAACAATCTGTCATAATTTACCTTGTTTAAAATTTTGTGAGTGTCTTGATGAAAAAGTCCCAATTGTCACATTCAGCTGGCATGCCAAATTGACTTCTTTTTTTTTTGCCTATTTTGCTTTATGTTGAACCGGTCCTCGCAGCTTCTCCCGACTCAGTATGATCGTACCAATACAGGTCGTTCGCATCGCCATCCAATGCATAACTCGGTTTTAGAAGGGTGACACGTATACGTACGTGTGCTGTTTTGTGTTGCTTGCGACAACTACGATGCCTGATCGATCAAGAGCAAGACTAGCTAGAAGAAGCTACCTTTGCATTACGGGTGGATCGGTCAGATCACGACGGCTTGCTTCTTTGTCACATCCCTAACCCTTAAGCAAGATAGCATTGTGCTCATGTCTTCTTTGCATTTGCATCTAAGAAGTTTCAACAAAAACAACAAAGTGGCAAAGGAAAAACTCAAAACCCTAGCCACCATTTCAATTAAAGGAAATCTCAAACTAGTTCAAAATCAATGAACCCAAAATGGCCTCAAGAAATGTTCAAACTTTCTGATAAATCATGAAAGTAAATGAGCATTGGAGAAAACTATTTTCTTGACACTTTAAGCATTTTAAATAAATGCAAAAGCCACTGGTGTCAAATTTAAAAATTGAAATCAGAAACTATAATTTTCCAAAAATGTTGAAAACCTTGAAAATGAGTGGGGATATTATAACAAATATTTCAGGAGGTCTAAAATAGTTTTTACTTTTTGTTTTGGAGCTGAATTAATTAGCAATACAATAATTAGCAAAACAGAAAAACAAAAACAGAGAAAATGGGAAAAAGCTTACCTGTCGCCCAAGCCTGGCCCGGCCCATCTCCCCGCTCGTCCCCTCCCTCGCGCCAGTAGGCAGCAGGAGGTGGCCGCCGCCTCCACCGGCGCGGCCACGCACCTGCGTGCCTGCCTGGCCGCCGCCTCGCGCTGGCGACGATGGGGATAAGCTCCCCAGAGCCTCCCCTATCCATTACCCGCCTCGGTTCTCCTCCTCGTCCCGGATCTCCTCCTCCTCCTTGCTGCCGCCATTAGAGCCGAGCTCGAGCTCGAGCTTCCCGTGCCCCTGGCCATAGGATCCCCTCCCAGAGCACGCCATTAGCTCCGCCTCGTCGCCCTGGTCGTCTCTGCAGAAGCCGAAGCTTCCTCGAGCCCTGCAACGCCATTAACGCCGTCGTCTTCCACCTCCGGCCGCCGGACCTCTCCCGTCGATTCGTCGCCCCCAGGCCTTCCCCGAGCCGTCTAAGCTCTACTCTGCACTCCCCGTGAGCATGCGGTCGTTTCCCCTAAGTTTCCCCCGTCGATCCCCTCCTCTAGCGCTAGTTTCACCGGAGCCCGACGAGGACCGCCGCTGCCGCTCGTCGCCGGTAGCCCTCCGATGATCAGCTCGTCCTTCCGAGGGCACCAGCAGCTCCAGGACGACGCGTAGATGCCGTAGCAGCTAAGAACCGAGCGTAGATTCCCCTAATTCAAAGACCCCGATGGCGCCCGAGCTTCGGCCGCCGCTCCGGCTCGTCGCCGTCGCCTCTTCCGGCGACCCTAGCCTCCCCAGATGGTCCTGCCAGATCGGCCACTTCGCGAGCATGCTGTAGCTGCCAACCGCGTGCGTTTTGGTGCTGTGCAGTGCCGTCTAGGTCGCCTCCGGCGAGCCCTCCGCCGCGGGTCTGGTCGCCGGCGACCACCCTCCGGTGGCCGTCGACGTGGCCGACCATTAGGGCGTAATCGCCCTCCCCTCAGTCGCTCCCAGAGGGCCCCACGCCTGGTCAAACCCCAATTAGGGGCTGGTCAGCGCGGGATTAGTCCCAGAGAGGCTGACCAGTGGGCCCCCCCTGTCAGGTTTGACCTGAACAGGTCGGCTGACCTGCTGACGTCAGCCTGATGCAATAAATAGAATTTCCAGTTTAAAACTAATTCAGGAAATTGCTAAAATTTTAAAAAATCATAGAAATTAATCTGTAACTCCAATGAAAATAATTTATATATGAAAAAGTATCAGAAAAATTCAAGGATTCTGATTATGCTATTTTCAACTATGTTTGAAGAAGTTACAGAACCCTAAATTGTGAAATAAGGAATAATTCAATTCTTTTAATCACCTTATAAATGGAATTTGCAAAAATATTCAAATTTCATTATATTTGCAATGATCACACACTGCCCTAGATACAAATCAGTATCATAACATGACAATTCTTGCATGTTAACATCAAGATGAACCGAGCATCAGGTCGAATCAATTAAACCGATATCCGAAAATACCCGTTTGAATTGCTATTCGAATGTGATTCAAATCAACTCTAAACCTATTACATGTTGGAAATAATAACTTATCACCTTGCATTCTCATGCCATGCTCATGCATCATTTTGAGTGCATATGATTGTTATTGAATGTTGCCATTCATTTCGGTAGGCTCCGCACCCCCGGACTCCACCGAATATCCGTCTGACGGATATCGTTCCTCCTCTGAGCAACAAGGCAAGCAATCCTTTTGATCATCCCGATAACTCCTATGTTCTTGCTCCTGCACCTATTTATTGCATTAGGATCAAATGCTTCAACTGCTTTTGCCACGATAGTTGGACCCACTTCCTTTGCATGACTTAACCTTGTCACAGTAAATAGCCGAACCTTGCAACCTAGCATACCTGGTAGTTGCTTGAGCTATGATGAGCCTTATCCTGCTATGCATGCTATGCTTAGAGTTGTGTATGGTCTGTCATCTGGGAGATGAACAAGAATGTGGAATGTGTTCGGTGAGCAAAGGTTGTGTGTGGAACTTGATTTGGTAAAGGTACCGGTGAAAGGCTGTGTAGGAGTACATGGCGGGTTGTTTCATTGGAACCGTCCTTAGGAACTGAGTTCCGTGTATGTAATCCAATACTAGATACTACCACATGCTGGGCCCTGAAATATGACCCCGCTCGGCCTATTAATCGCGTAGTACTCGGTCCAGGAGTTGCAAGTAGTTTCTGGTGTTTATAGTAATGCTGGAGGACGTGCATGGTGCTGACCTGAGAGGTGGACCGTGATGCGGTAGGCAGTGGCACGGTGTACCAAGTGGCACCCGGATGGTGGGCTTGGGAACCCTGCGCACATCGTTTGAGGCCGTGGCGGAAACCTCGGCTGGACTTTCGTACGGGTTACTCTCAGATAGGCGATAAACCTGGACTAGGTACTAGTGTGGTTAACGGTCGTGGCCGACTCCCTCGCTGGGCTTCCGCTTGAAGGTTGCCGAGGTGCATGACGTGCACATGGCGATAAGTGGCGAGAGCGTGTGTGACGAAGTACACCCCTGCAGGGTTATGATCTATTCGAATAGCCGCGTCCGCGGATATGGACTACTTGGAGACATATGTTGTTCATAGATAACTTCAATGGTTACTCATAAAATTGTCAAGATAAGCGTGAGTGTCGTGGACGGCATTTCCGTATGGAGACGGAATGATTCCACGATAGTGTATTGTTGTGGTGTTAGTGGACTCGTGTGCGAGAAATCAAGTTGTCAAAACTAATTTCAAAGTGCAAGTTGTCTAGCCACGAGTCAAATGCTGGCTTTCCGCCTGAAACCCCACAATACCTTTTGATACCTTGCATGAGTAGTTAGTTCTCCTAAAGTCTTGCTGAGTACCTTCGTACTCATGTTTGCTTAATAAATGTTGCAGAGGTTGCTAATGACCCTAACGGAGGGTTCTTCATAGACATCGACGACGACGAGTAGCTGGTGTCCCAGCTATGATCTGGCCCTACGTCGGCTCTGTAGTATAGTCAGGCCATGTGCCTTCTAGCTGCACTGTCTGTACCCAGACAGTTTATAACTCTTCCTCTGGCTTGTGTTGTATGACTGCTATTATGGGTCGTGAGACCCTTAATGTGTAATATTATGTGTGTGGCTCTTCCGAGCCTCTTAAATAAGGCTTGTATGTTTATGGTTATGTTGTGATGCCATCGATGTATCTATACATATCAGTATGCCATGCATACGTGTGTCGTACTTGATATGTATGGGGTTCGAATACCTAGTCGTGAACTTTAGTAGCACTCCTTACAAGGAAATGCCCCTTTGTGATCCAATGAGCCTTGGTAGTTCGCTACTGCTCCGGACACATTGGTTGACCAGCATGTGTCCTTCTTAGCTGCTGTGTCTGTCCCCTTTGGGGAAATGTCACGCGATGTAATGGAGTCCTTGTAGCTTGCTACGACTCGTCTACATTCGTCGATGACCGACACCTGCTTTGTTGGGTCATGTATGCCTGTCCTTGTGCGGTACTGCCACTTTGGTTTATGACTAGACATGTCGATTCGGGTTCTTTGACATTGGATTGCTAGCGACACTATCACATACGTGAGTCAAAAGACGCAAACGGTCCCGGCTAAGGTAAGGCTGCAGCCGTGGAGTTAACCATGCGTGAGAACACAAAGGGATGCGATGTGTTACAGGTTAGATTCCTATGGCTTAGGATCGGGGTCCCGACAGCGTTGGTATCAGAGCCTGACTGACTGTAGGATTACTAAGCCAAACTGGTCGAAGTTGAGTCTAGAATTGCTTTAGTTATATATAAGGGAATTGTTTGTGGAAGGGAACGTAACACTCTTGTTCTCTTCTCAAGTTATTCTATTCTGGTCATCCTCGTCTTTTCTGCGGGAATTAAGGACTAGGTTACTCATCTTCTCCTAGGCTCGTGTTTCCGATCGGTAGCTTATAGGACTACGGGTCGAGAAATATTGGGTTTATTTTATCCCTAGGAAGCAGGAAGTAAGTTTGATGATCAGAGAGTTGAACTTGATAGTTGAGTGGTGACGCTATTTCATTTTGGGTTGTCTCAAAATTTGTTTTTGAGCATTTACAGCCGTTATGCTGCCCAATTTTTCATTCGGAGCTCTAATGCTTTTGCATTACTCTCTATTACAGATGCCTGGCCGTCCTTCTCGTCAGGTGGTACGTGTGACCAGGTGCATTGATGTACCGGGTCATACGGCCATGCTGGTCAGGGTGATGTCGGTGTGCGGTTACCGCTGGTACCCCGAGTACACAGTGGAGGAACAGTACCGGGACTTCAACCAGAGCCAGTACATCTGCACTGTTAGGGTATTTCCAGACTACCCTGGAGCTGAGAAGCCAATCCATTGGTCCTATGGGTTGGGGGTCACCGTTGACATGGCAGTACAAGATGCTGCCTATTCAATGCTGACTATTATGAGAGCGAGACATGCACTGCTGCAGAATTCAGAGTTCTGCTATGTTCCGGCCTCTCAGTCTGGTGAAGAGGGATACCTCAGTGGAGTCTATTTTGATTCTTCTATGGAGGATCCACTTCTGCAGACCACTGTTGAGATGCTAGAGAACAGAGACAAGGATGCTCGTGCTCTCCGCATGGAGCTTTATGCTACCCGTGCCCGTCTGTGGACAGCTCTGACGCAGCTGGCACCGGTAGTCTAGACAGGGTATGGAGAGATGGAGATGCTGAACCCTGTTAGGACCCATCTTCCGGCTCACGTTGACTGGCCAGCTATAGGAGGAGTCACACCTCTTCGGAGACCCCTCCTACCACCAGTCAGGGGACCAAGGCCACATCCGTGTCCTTATGGATCCCAGGGATCTCAGGCCAGAGTGTTTCCTGATCCGCAGGTTGAGCTTCCAGGCCATGGAGGTAATCTCTATGAGATGTTCTATGCGGATGCCTGAGCTGTGAGCGGAAGGATAGTATGGTAGTAGCCGTACATTCACAGTCCTGCGTGACTTGTGAAGTATGGTAGTAATGTGAAATGAATTCCGGAGGCCTAGATAAATAATGTATATGCAGCTTGTAAGCCTCTGATGAGTAGTTTCACAATTTCAGTAGTTTGCTCTTTGGTTAAGGGTGTACTGAACTATGTAAGGGTGTGTATGAACCATGGTGTATATATAGCAGTTGCTTGTTACCATGTTGTTCGGATATTCATTTTCGCATTCCGTGTGTTCAGTACATTCTTAATCCATAGCTAGTATTGATATGATATTGGTCTAAGCTATGAGTTTCTTTGTCAGGATGGTGTTCACCAGGTTGAACCGTGCCCCTGCTCATGAGCAAGGTGAGGGTAGTCAAGCGTCGCAGGAAGACCTGCCTCACCCACCTTCTCTGGCAGAAGTGATGCTTGAGGCAGAAAGAAACAAAAGGGAGACCAATCGACTGCTAGAGCGTATTGAGCAGAATACGGCTCGACAGCCTAGGAATGTTGTAGTGTCCCTCAATGACTTCGTGAAGCTGAATCCTCCAAAGTTTCATCATTCCATCGATCCCCTCGATGCTGATGACTGGCTGTGCAGCATTTCACGCAAGATTCACTCGGCGAATGTGTCTGAGGCCGACAAGGTGACCTTTGTGGCGTATTTCCTGGAGGGACCCGCCAATCTGTGGTGGGAGAATTTTGAAGCTATGCGTCCCGCTGAACCAGTGGCCACATGGGCAGACTTCAGCGCAGCTTTTCGTCTGCACCATATTCGAGAGGGCCTGATGGACAGAAAGAGAGAGGAGTTCTGTGCCTTCACTCAGGGCAAGTTGTCTGTGGATGCCTATAGCCGCGAGTTCGGTAACCTCGCCCGCTATGCAACCGAGGAGGTGTCTACCGACGCTAAGAAGCAAGCAAGATTCCGTAAGGGTCTGAGCCCTGAGCTCCGTCGTGATCTGCGCCTCCATGAGTGTGCAAGCTTTCAAGCCCTAGTCAACAAGGCGATCAGTGCCGAGACTGGTCATACTGACTTCGAAGCCACAAGGAAGCACTCCCGTGACTTTGGCTCATCTTCTGGTTCCGCGTTTCCAAAACGCACGCTGTGGGTTCCAAACAGTTCTCTGCCGCCAAGATACACTCCGAGGCCATCCTACGTGGTGCCTCAGACGAATCAGGCCAACCCTCCAGCAAAAGCTTATGGTGGTCCAGCTAGCAATGCTACACCACGTGCCAACCAGGTGATATGCTACAAGTGTGGAGAACCAGGGCATTACTCCCGTGAGTGTCCTCAGAATGTGGGTGCCAAGCAACCCGGAAAGTCCGTCGGGCAAGCCAAGTCGGGCAAAGCGTTCTACATGAAGCCAACTCCTGCACGTGGCCGTGTGAACTATGTGTCAGCAGAAGAAGCTGTAGAGGATCCCGACGTCATGCTGGGTACGCTTCTTGTTAATCATCACCCAGCGTCCGTTCTCTTTGACACTGGGTCTTCTCATTCCTTCATTTCAGAAAGTTATGCACAGTTGCATAACATGTCTTTTTGTGATATGCCAATCCCATTGGTTGTCCAAACCCCTGGTAGTAAATGACAAACCTCTAGGATAACCTATGATAATGAAATTCTAGTAGACAGGCTAGTTTTCCTAGCCTCATTGATAGCATTGAAATCTTCGGATATTAATATCATCTTGGGCATGGACTGGATGTCAGCTCACTATGCCAAGATTGATACTCACTCTAGAAATGTCCAGCTTACCCATCCCTCGGGTGAGATAGTAAATGTCTCTACTCGAGTTGCCAAATGCTAACTCTATTCCCTAAATGCCAGCCCTCTTCCGGAACTTGAAGACATTCCGGTAGTCCGTGACTTCCCGGATGTTTTTCCAGAGGAACTGCCAAGAATTCCACCTGACAGAGATGTAGAGTTTGTGATAGATCTTGTTCCGGGAACTGTCCCAATAGCCAGAAGACCTTATAAGATGGCACCCCTAGAGCTAGCCGAACTTAAGAAGCAATTAGATGAGGCCTTGAGCAAGGGTTTCATTCGTCCTAGCTCTTCTCCTTGGGCTTGTCCCGTCCTCTTCGTCAAGAAGAAAGACGGAACGGATCGGATGGTTGTAGATTACCGACCAGTTAATCTGGTCACCATTAAGAACAAGTATCCGCTCCCCAGGATCAACGACCTGTACGATCAGCTCGCTGGATCCTCAGTCTTCTCCAAAATGGATTTGAGGTTGGGATACCATCAAATCAAGATTAAGAACGGGGACATTCCAAAAACGGCTTTTGTTACTCGTTATGGCCAATATGAGTACACCGTTATGTCCTTCGGTTTAACCAATGCCCCAGCCACCTTCTCTCGGCTGATGAATTCAATCTTTATGGAGTATTTGGACAAATTCGTCGTAGTATACCTCGATGATATTCTCATCTACTTGAAGAATGAACAAGAACATGCCGAGCATCTAAGGCTGGTATTGATGAAACTTCGAGAGCATCGCCTTTATGCCAAATTTTCAAAATGTGAATTCTGGTTACCAGAAGTGACCTATCTAGGCCACATAATCTCTGGTAAGGGTATTGCTGTCAATCCCGAGGGAGTTCAAGCTGTCCTTGATTGGACTCAACCTGAATCGGTTAAGCAAGTTAGGAGTTTTCTTGGTCTAGCGAGCTATTGCCGCCGCTTCGTCGAGAATTTCTCCAAGGTTGCAAAGCCTCTAACTGAACTCCTCAAGAAGGATAAAAAGTTTGAGTGGACACCACAGTGTGAGCATAGTTTTCAGGAACTGAAAAGACGCCTGACTTCCGCACCTGTGTTGCTACCACCAGATTTTTCTAAGGACTTTGTTATCTATTGCGACGCCTCGCGACAAGGATTAGGTTGCATTCTCATGCAAGATCGTCATGTGATCGCATACGCATCTCGACAGTTGCGTCCACATGAGGATAATTATCCCACACATGACCTTGAGCTTGCAGCTGTGGTCCATGCACTAAAAACCTGGCGACATTACCTTTTGGGTAATCGTTGCGAAATATTCACTGATCACCAAAGTCTGAAATATATCTTCACCCAGCCGGATTTGAATCTCAGGCAAAGACGGTGGGTTGAGTTGATCTTGGATTATGACTTAGGGATAACTTACACCCTGGGGAAGGCCAATGTTATGGCCGATGCACTAAGTCGTAAATCTTATTGTAACAATTTGATGCTACAACAAGGTCAACCACATCTCCACGAGGACTTTCGGAAGTTGAATCTTCATATTGTTCCTCAAGGATTCCTTTCCACCCTGGTGGCGAAGCCTACTCTTAAGGATCAAATTATAACTGGCCAAAAGCGTGACAAGGGTATATCACGGATCAAGGAGAATATTTTTAGCGGAAACGCTAAAGAATTTTCCATGAATGATCAAGGTGTTGTGTTCTTCCAGAATCGTTTAGTGGTTCCTAAGAACCCACATCTAAGGCAGTTAATCCTTAAGGAGGCTCATGATTCCCCTCTCACCATTCATCCCGGTAGTACTAAGATGTATCAGGACCTACGCCAGAGGTTCTGGTGGACTAGGATGAAGAGAGAAATTGCTGAGTTCGTGGCTAACTGCGACGTTTGTCGTCGAGTTAAGGCAGAACATCAAAGGCCTGCTGGCACCCTTCAACCTTTAGCTATTCCTGAATGGAAATGGGATAAAGTTAGCATGGATTTCATTACCGGATTTCCCAAGACCAAGAAAAGAAATAATGCTATCTTTGTGGTCATTGACCGTCTTTCCAAAGTGGCTCATTTTCTTCCTATTCGTGAGAGTATAACAGCTAGCCAGCTAGCAGAGTTATATATCTCTCGATTAGTGTCTCTTCATGGTGTTCCCCTGGAAATTAACTCGTACCGTGGAAGTATCTTTACTTCTCGTTTCTGGGAAAGTTTTCAGAATGCCATGGGGACTCACTTATCTTTTAGCACTGCTTTCCATCCTCAATCAAGTGGTCAAGTAGAAAGAGTGAATCAAATTCTAGAAGATATGCTCCAAGCTTGTGTTATTTCATTCGGTATGAATTGGGAGAAGTGCCTTCCATTCGCTGAATTCGCTTATAACAATAGTTATCAATCAAGCTTGGGCAAAGCCCCTTTTGAAGTTCTCTATGGACGAAGATGTCGAACCCCTCTTAATTGGTCAGAAACCGGAGAGAGGCAACTCTTTGGCCCGGATATGATCCAGGATGCAGAAGAGCAGGTTCGCATTATTCGTGAAAAGTTGAAAACAGCTCAGTCTCGTCAAAAGAGCCAATATGATCGTCATCATAAGGCTGTGACCTTTGAAGTTGACGAGAAGGCTTACCTTCAGGTTACACCTTTGAAGGGTACCCATCGATTCGGTATCAAGGGCAAATTGGCTCCTCGTTACATTGGTCCTTTTCGCATTCTTGCCAAACGAGGAGAAGTTGCCTACCAGTTGAAACTTCCTCCGCATCTTTCCAAGGTTCATGATGTTTTCCACGTCTCGCAACTCAGGCGTTGCTTTTCGGATCCTATCCGTGAAGTGGACCACGAAACGCTTGATCTACAAGATAACCTTTCTTACCGAGAATACCCCGTGCGTATTCTTGATCAAGCTGAGCGTACCACTCGACGTCGAAACCTCAAGTTTCTTAAAGTTCAATGGTCAAATCATTCTAAAAAGGAGGCAACTTGGGAAAGAGAGGATCGTCTCCGACTTGAGTATCCTGCGTTATTCCCGACGACTTCTAAATCTCGGGACGAGATTCTTTTGAGTGGGGGTGAGTTGTCACATCCCTAAACCTTAAGCAAGATAGCATTGTGCTCATGTCTTCTTTGCATTTGCATCTAAGAAGTTTCAACAAAAACAACAAAGTGGCAAAGGAAAAACTCAAAACCCTAGCCACCATTTCAATTAAAGGAAATCTCAAACTAGTTCAAAATCAATGAACCCAAAATGGCCATTAACGCCGTCGTCTTCCACCTCCGGCCGCCGGACCTCTCCTGTCGATTCGTCGCCCCCAGACCTTCCCCGAGCCGTCTAAGCTCTGCTCTGCACTCCCCGTGAGCATGCGGTCGTTTCCCCTAAGTTTCCCCCGTCGATCCCCTCCTCTAGCGCTAGTTTCACCGGAGCCCAACGAGGACCACCGCTGCCGCTCGTCGCCGGTAGCCCTCCGATGATCAGCTCGTGCTTCCGAGGGCACCAGCAGCTCCAGGACGACGCGTAGATGCCGTAGCAGCTAAGAACCGAGCGTAGATTCCCCTAATTCAAAGACCCCGATGGCGCCCGAGCTTCGGCCGCCGCTCCGGCTCGTCGCCGTCGCCTCTTCCGGCGACCCTAGCCTCCCCAGATGGTCCTACCAGATCGGCCACTTCGCGAGCATGCTGTAGCTGCCAACCGCGTGCGTTTTGGTGCTGTGCAGCGCCGTCTAGGTCGCCTCCGGCGAGCCCTCCGCCGCGGGTCTGGTCGCCGGCGACCACCCTCCGGTGGCCGTCGACGTGGCCGACCATTAGGGCGTAATCGCCCTCCCCTCAGTCGCTCCCAGAGGGCCCCACGCCTGGTCAAACCCCAATTAGGGGCTGGTCAGGGCGGGATTAGTCCCAGAGAGGCTGACCAGTGGACCCCCCCTGTCAGGTTTGACCTGAACAGGTCGGCTGACCTGCTGACGTCAGCCTGATGCAATAAATAGAATTTCCAGTTTAAAACTAATTCAGGAAATTGCTAAAATTTTAAAAAATCATAGAAATTAATCTGTAACTCCAATGAAAATAATTTATATATGAAAAAGTATCAGAAAAATTCAAGGATTCTGATTATGCTATTTTCAACTATGTTTGAAGAAGTTACAGAACCCTAAATTGTGAAATAAGGAATAATTCAATTCTTTTAATCACCTTATAAATGGAATTTGCAAAAATATTCAAATTTCATTATATTTGCAATGATCACACACTGCCCTAGATACAAATCAGTATCATAACATGACAATTCTTGCATGTTAACATCAAGATGAACCGAGCATCAGGTCGAATCAATTAAACCGATATCCGAAAATACCCGTTTGAATTGCTATTCGAATGTGATTCAAATCAACTCTAAACCTATTACATGTTGGAAATAATAACTTATCACCTTGCATTCTCATGCCATGCTCATGCATCATTTTGAGTGCATATGATTGTTATTGAATGTTGCCATTCATTTCGGTAGGCTCCGCACCCCCGGATTCCACCGAATATCCGTCTGACGGATATCGTTCCTCCTCTGAGCAACAAGGCAATCAATCCTTTTGATCATCCCGATAACTCCTATGTTCTTGCTCCTGCACCTATTTATTGCATTAGGATCAAATGCTTCAACTGCTTTTGCCACGATAGTTGGACCCACTTCCTTTGCATGACTTAACCTTGTCACAGTAAATAGCCGAACCTTGCAACCTAGCATACCTGGTAGTTGCTTGAGCTATGATGAGCCTTATCCTGCTATGCATGCTATGCTTAGAGTTGTGTATGGTCTGTCATCTGGGAGATGAACAGAAATGTGGAATGTTTTCGGTGAGCAAAGGTTGTGTGTGGAACTTGATTTGGTAAAGGTACCGGTGAAAGGCTGTGTAGGAGTACATGGCGGGTTGTTTCATTGGAACCGTCCTTAGGAACTGAGTTCCGTGTATGTAATCCAAGACTAGATACTACCACATGCTGGGCCCTGAAATATGACCCCGCTCGGCCTATTAATCGCGTAGTACTCGGTCCAGGAGTTGCAAGTAGTTTCTGGTGTTTATAGTAATGCTGGAGGACGTGCATGGTGCTGACCTGAGAGGTGGACCGTGATGCGGTAGGCAGTGGCACGGTGTACCAAGTGGCACCCGGATGGTGGGCTTGGGAACCCTGCGCACATCGTTTGAGGCCGTGGCGGAAACCTCGGCCGGACTTTCGTACGGGTTACTCTCAGATAGGCGATAAACCTGGACTAGGTACTAGTGTGGTTAACGGTCGTGGCCGACTCCCTCGCTGGGCTTCCGCTTGAAGGTTGCCGAGGTGCATGACGTGCACATGGCGATAAGTGGCGAGAGCGTGTGTGACGAAGTACACCCCTGCAGGGTTATGATCTATTCGAATAGCCGCGTCCGCGGATATGGACTACTTGGAGACATATGTTGTTCATAGATAACTTCAATGGTTACTCATAAAATTGTCAAGATAAGCGTGAGTGTCGTGGACGGCATTTCCGTATGGAGACGGAATGATTCCACGATAGTGTATTGTTGTGGTGTTAGTGGACTCGTGTGCGAGAAATCAAGTTGTCAAAACTAATTTCAAAGTGCAAGTTGTCTAGCCACGAGTCAAATGCTGGCTTTCCGCCTGAAACCCCACAATACCTTTTGATACCTTGCATGAGTAGTTAGTTCTCCTAAAGTCTTGCTGAGTACCTTCGTACTCATGTTTGCTTAATAAATGTTGCAGAGGTTGCTAATGACCCTAACGGAGGGTTCTTCATAGACATCGACGACGACGAGTAGCTGGTGTCCCAGCTATGATCTGGCCCTACGTCGGCTCTGTAGTATAGTCAGGCCATGTGCCTTCTAGCTGCACTGTCTGTACCCAGACAGTTTATAACTCTTCCTCTGGCTTGTGTTGTATGACTGCTATTATGGGTCGTGAGACCCTTAATGTGTAATATTATGTGTGTGGCTCTTCCGAGCCTCTTAAATAAGGCTTGTATGTTTATGGTTATGTTGTGATGCCATCGATGTATCTATACATATCGGTATGCCATGCATACGTGTGTCGTACTTGATATGTATGGGGTTCGAATACCTAGTCGTGAACTTTAGTAGCACTCCTTACAAGGAAATGCCCCTTTGTGATCCAATGAGCCTTGGTAGTTCGCTACTGCTCCGGACACATTGGTTGACCGGCATGTGTCCTTCTTAGCTGCTGTGTCTGTCCCCTTTGGGGAAATGTCACGCGATGTAATGGAGTCCTTGTAGCTTGCTACGACTCGTCTACATTCGTCGATGACCGACACCTGCTTTGTTGGGTCATGTATGCCTGTCCTTGTGCGGTACTGCCACTTTGGTTTATGACTAGACATGTCGATTCGGGTTCTTTGACATTGGATTGCTAGCGACACTATCACATACGTGAGTCAAAAGACGCAAACGGTCCCGGCTAAGGTAAGGCTGCAGCCGTGGAGTTAACCGTGCGTGAGACCACAAAGGGATGCGATGTGTTACATGCTAGATTCCTATGGCTTAGGATCGGGGTCCCGACATTCTTCCTCTTCGTCGTTCGTTGGTGCATATCGCCATCGTTGAAAAGTACTTGACGTCGGGTTTGAGCCAACAATGCAATCGATTAGGGGCGAGTGTGGCACGCGGTCGACTCAAACATTGTATGTTGGACGTGATGCAAGCGACCTTCATCGGGTTGGGCCTGATCTGGAGAAGTTGTGATGACCAGTTCAACAAAGAGAAAAATAGGCAAGAAAAAAGGTTCTTGTGACAGAACATTTGCAAAATTTTAAAAAGGATAAATCATGGCAGAACATTTTCTAAATGGGGTAAAATGAATGAAATCTCACTAAATAGGGTAATTAGTGTCAAAGCTGTGAAAATAGAGGGTAAAAACCGGAATTGACTCAACATTTTTTATACCCAAACTGAACAGTCTTTAGATATACGTTGAACATTTGTAAAATGCACATTGAACATTTAAATGCAAGAAGTGATCAGTTTAAACACATGTTGAACGTTTTACAAGAATGTCATGAACACTTTTTTTAAGGCATTCAAATATTTGTGAAGTATTATAACATTCTTTTAAATGTCACGGTCATTTTCTATACATTATGATTTTTTTTTAAAAATTGTGCAAACAGTGTTTATATCTCACAAAGATTTTTGAAAATTTAGTTACATATTTTTAAAATGCATGGACATTTTTCAATGTTTGAATACTTTTGTCAACGGTACAAACACTATTAACAAATTATGGGATCACAATTTTACATTTTCCTGAATATTTTCTAAAATGTCATATTCTTAAACATGCCGGCAATTGTCAATCGTTATAATTCTTTCTGAATGATATGTACATTTTCTAAAAATTATGTGAGTAATGTTTTACACTGCATTGACATTTTTTCAACGCAGTGACCGTTTAAAAAGAATGTATGTATATTATATGAGAAAATGAACATAATAAACTACTACGAACGAAGCAGCGGCATGATCTTAAAATGCAGAAAAGGCACCCCTTGCGATGGAGCGACGCGGCCACGAGAAAGATCATGCAAAAAGCTTATGATGCCGCTCGTAGGAAAGCCGGTGATACCTAGTCTCTTATTTCAAAATGTCACAGTGTTCGTGGATTATACATCTTTTTGAAAGAAGAACAAGGTAGCTAATTAAGCCAGCGGAGGGGTGCTGCCACCGCCGCCCGCGGACGGCGGCGGCGCGGCGGATCTCTTGACGCACTCCGTCAGGCACACTTCCATCGTCTCGTAGCAGTAATCCCAGCCCATGCGACAGCAGAAGCAGAGCGGTTTGTCGCCCTTGCAGGCGAACGTCCTGGTATCGTGCACGCACAGCCCGTAGGGCAAGCTGATCTTCTCGCCGCTGTCGTCGATGATCCGGCCTGCATAAGTTGCAACATATAGTAGTTCAGTAACTGAAGATTTAGCGTGATTAACAGAGCGAAACGAGACGAGGACTCGCAAATATACAGCGGAATCAGTGAGGAGTATCTATTATTACCTCGTGACTCGGTGGCGAGGAGGAGGCATAGAATGAGAAGCAGCGCGACCGTGAGCTTGGCCATGGCGCCTATGATGACGATGACTCGATGACGATCCAGAACTAGGCAGCTAGCTAGGGTGTTTTAGCTCCATCCGGGGCATGATATTGGGCATATATATAAGGATACTGGATAGGATTTTTGGGCATGTACTTGGCAATTGCCGTGCGTTGTAAGGGGATCAAATATTTTTGCTTCAATACTGCTGATTTACCTGCCGTTTTATTGTGAAAAAAAATAGATTTTAGCTACGAAATGAATCGGCATCAAATGTTTTGCTTCCAATAATCGTGATTTGCCAGTCATTTTTAACCATAAAATGGATTTTAATTATCAACTGAATCAACATTTATTGCCTTAACAAAGAAAACATGATTTTGGGAGTAAAACACAGGGAAGTTGTGGCAGCTTTTTTGAACAAAACATGGAAGTGAAAAAACATACGTGGGAGGAAAATAAATCAAAATGGGAGGGTACAAAGAGGATGAAGGAGGAGTATGCATGAGAGATAAGAAATTATTGCATAATAAATAAAAACTGGCTAGGTGACCCGCACATCTTGTACATACCATTACGGGTTTGTATATGACTCAATTGCCCAAATTTTCAATTATTTAATATAAATATTTCATATAAAATGGCAGTTGAAGAAAATAAATACATAAAATAGTTATTGTTTAGTCTTGATAAATATTTTGTACTGAGCTTAGAGCATCTCCAACAGCCGCGCTACGCGCCGCGCCCAAAAAATGCGTTTGCCGCGCGCGCTTCGGCTGGTTTAGCGCGGGGATAGCCGCTGGCTCCAACAGCCGCGCTATAACGCAGCGCGCGCGCCGCTCCAGCAGTGCCCAAAAATCCAGCGGGCGCACAACATTTTTTAATAAATAGATTGCATTAAAATAAAAAAGATACAAAGTTATTTTACATAGATTGCAACTAGATAGGTAGTTCGAAAACATAGATAGATAGTTCGGTGCTAGATAGTTCGAAAACATAAAACTAATTCCAATCGCTCCAATCATCTGCACCATTATCATCGTCGTTGGTGTCGTCAGAGGTTGACAGCCAGATGACCAACCAACGCTCATCTTCTTCAGTGAAGAAGGACCTCCCGCCTGCATTGACGATGTCGGCCTGCGCACTCGCCAATGCCTTCCGTCGACGCCTGTCCAACCGCTCCTCGCGGCGCCGGCGCGTGTCCTCCTCGCGGCGCCTTGCCCAATATTCCTGCTCGTAGGCGACGTCCTCCAGGTGGCGCCGGCGCCACTCCGCCATAACCCGCTCGTCCTCCTGGGCGACGAGGAGGCGGCGCTGCAGCGCAGTGTGCTCCGCACGGTCTTGTGTGGAGTTTAGACGAGGCGGCGGGGCGACGTCTAACGCCTGCTGGAGCGTGTGGACGTCCTGGAAGTTCATTTGGCGTCGCGGCCTGCCTAGGCGCCACGTCGTCACGTCGAACGCGCGGGCGGCCTCGTGCGCCTGTCGTAGGTTCCGAGGCTAAGCCGGAGATCGCCGGAGCGTATATCGGCATAGAACCCGCCGTTTGGGCGCTGGCGGACGCCGCGGTAGCCCGACGCAGAACGGCGGCGCAACGGCATGGTGGCGCGTCGGGGGCGGCGCGCTGGAGCGGTGGCGGCGGCGGCGCGAGAGGCAGAGGGAGAGAGAGAGAGCGGAGCGGTGTCGCGAGGGAGCGGCAGCGCGCTGCGCTTTTATAGGCGCGCGGGACGCGGCGCCGCAAAAATGGCGCGCGAGCTGCCTCCTTTCCGCGCGCGCGGTTTTCCCGCCGCCGCTGTAGCGCGCCATTCTGTCCCGGGCGCGCTAAAATGGATGTTTACCGCGCGCGCCTCTCTTTTTGCGCGGCTGTTGGAGATGCTCTTATGACCGGTGTTTTATTTGCTATGGGTAATTCATTGCTATAGATTGGAAATCTTAATATGATGTATTTTCATCTTGGAAAACGCTTCATATCTATAGTCTGATAAGATGTCAATATCAGACCAGGCGAACATCGTCGATCTTATTGAAATCTAACGATGCAGAGTTCTGCTTCTTTTCTAGATATGATGCAGGGCTATGCATTGGAGACAGCTGCATTCACTTTAAATAGGGCACCATCAAAATTCGTTGAGACGACAACATATGAGCTGTGGTATGGCAAGAAGTTAAAGTTGTCGTTTCTTAAAGTTTGGGGATGTGATGCTTATGTCAAAAAGCTTCAGCCTAAAAAGCTGGAACCCAAAGCGGAAAAGTGCGTATTCATAGGTTACCCAAAAGAGACAGTTGGGTATCCCTTCTATCTTAAATCCGAGGGCAAAGTGTTTGTCGCTAAGAACGGAGCTTTTCTTGGGAAAGAGTTTCTCTCGAGAGAATTGAGTGGGAGGAAGATAGAACTTGATGAGGTTGTAGAACCTCTACTTCAACAAGATGGTGGCGCAGGGCAGAAAGAAATTTCTGTCGAGGCAACACCAGTTGAAGAGAAAGCTAATGATGGTGATCATGAAGCTTCAGATCAAGTTGCTATCGGACCTCGCAGGTCGATAAGAGCACGTACTGCTCATGAGTGGTACGGGAATCCTGTCTTGTCAATCATGTTGTTGGATAACAATGAGCCTGCGAATTATGGAGAAGCAATGGTGGGCTCAGATTCCAACAGATGGTTAGAAGCCATGAAATCCAAGATAGGATCTATATATGAAAACAAAGTATGGACTTTGAAAGTATTACCTGAAGGTCGAAAGGCTATTCAGAACAAATGGATCTTTTAGAATAAGACGGACGCGGACGGTAATTTGACCGTTTATAAAGCTCGACTTGTGGCAAAGGGTTTTTCACAAGTTCAAGGAGTTGACTACGATGAGACATTCTCACCCGTAACGATGCTTAAGTCCGTCCGAATCATGTTAGAAATAGCTGCATTTTTCGTTTATGAAATCTGGCAGATGGATGTCAAAATAGCGTTTCTTAACGGGTTTCTTAAGGAAGAGTTGTATATGATGCAACTCGAAGGTTTTGTCGATCCAGAAAATGCTGACAAAGTATGCAAGCTCCAGCGATCCATTTATGGAGTGGTGCAGGCATCTCGGGGTTGGAATCGGCGCTTTGATGAGGTGGTCAAGGCGTTCGGGTTTATACAAGTTTTTGGAGAAGCTTGTATTTACAAGAAAGTGAGTGAGAGCTATATAGCGTTTTTAATATTATATGTGAATGACATATTGCTGATTGGAAACAATGTAGAGTTTTTGGAAAGCGTAAAGGATTACTTGAATAAAAGTTTTTTCAATAAAGGACCTGGGAGAAGCTGCTTACATATTGGGCATAAAGGTCTATAGAGATAGGTCAATGTGTGTGACTGGACTTTCACAAAGAACACACCTTGACAAAGTTTTGAAGAAGTTTAAAATGGAACAATCCAAGAGGGATTCTTGCATGTGTTACAACGTATAAAGTTGAGTAAGACTCAATGCACAGTAACTGCAGAAGATAGAGAAAAGATGAGTGTCGTCCCCTATGCTTTAGCCATAGGGTGTATCATGTATGCAATGCTGTGCACAAGACCGGATGTCAGCCTTGCCATAAGTATGGCACACATGTTTCAAAGTGATCTAGGAGTGGAGCACTTTGCAGCGGTCAAGAATATTCTGAAGTACCTGAAAAGGACTAAGGAAATGTTTCTCGTTTATGGAGGTGACGAAGAGCTCCTCGTATAGGGTTACATCGATGGAAGCTTCGACACTAATCCAGATGACTCTAAGTCACAAACCGGATACATATTTATTCTTAACGGCGGTGCGCTAAGCTGGTGAAGTTCCAAGCAAAGCATCGTAGCTGATTCTACATGCAAAGCGGAGTACATAGCTGCCTCAGAGGTGGCTAAGGAGGGTGTCTGGATGAAGCAGTTCATGTCAGATCTTGGAGTAGTGCCAAGTGCACTGGACCCAATCAATCTGTTCTGTGACAACACTGGTGCCATTGCTCAGATAACTTGACGTAAACTACTCATGAATGGAGACAAAAACACTAGAGAGAATGTTTTTTTCCTAACGCAAGTCATTAATTGAGATGGCATTTCATCCAGTTATCTGGATTTTATACCCTTATGTCTTGCTCATACATTTAATTTGTTTTGCGCAGGCTGCGATAATACTGATGCTTAATCATTCTCGTGGTTGGTTTCCTTGATGTGTACATTTTATGGTTTAATTTCTCGGTTCATTTAGATTATTTTTCTATGTAGTTGTTAACCGGTTAATCTGGTTAGTTCTGACTAGAAATACACATATTTTGATCCTTTCCTCACATTTGATGGCACTTTCAGACTAAGGTAGAAAATACAATGGAATCAAGATAATGCCCATGATTGCCACCTTTGATATGTATCTCCAGTTCTCCACTACAAAATTGTTTGCAATCTGCTGTTTTACCATCGTTCTTGATATATAGCAGTGCCTGGAACACAACCGATTGTGTTTCTGTATTTACTTTCCCTTTAGGATGGTGGAAATTCATATTATAATCAAAAGCACTTCATGTATATAGTCAAATGCTTCAGAAAAAGTAGTATCCTACTTCATTTTTTATCTCTCGGCTTCATATTCATCAGTATTAACTGAAGAAGCTTGTGATATTATTTTAGCTAGCATGGTGCAAATCACACCAAAAAAAATACGCATGCTTACTCTTTGTAAAGAACTACTATTACTATATATGTTCTACTTTGTACTGAATCATATGTATATTGTGCTTGCCCCTAAATTGTTGCTTTACATTGGGCTGTTACTATATTATGCTTTGATTTGAGTTCTAGTGCTTTCTACTGAAAACCAAGTTTTTACGGAGACTATGCCCTTATGTGAGTCTTCAAGCCTTGCTGAGTTGTTTTATTTTTGTGAAGGCATCGTCATGGCTGATTATCGTTACATTGCCTCCTTCATACTTACATCCACCATCAATCAGGTAAGGACTCCTATTTTGCACATAAAATTAAGTGAATGCTATACTCCCAAACAACTAGCATGTTTCGGTTTGATTAATATCGTGCATTCATCCCTGCCCTTTAGACAAATTTATGTTCACGACATCTCCAGTTTACTCGTGTTCCCATTCTTTGTGCTTCTCAGATCGGGCAGCTCCATGGAGACATGGAAGCCGTCATCATTTTGTTGGGTAAGTGTGGAGTTACTTGTGCAAGTCACCATCAGAAAACACATAAAGACCTGCATGCTATCATAGCAAGTAGAGCATTTACATGCTATAGGTCAATCTATTAGGGAGAAAACAAAGGCTTTTTTTTAGAATACATCTATCTATAATATGTGACATGTGCAACTTCAAAAATGTTGATCAATACAAATTATGTGTAACACATGTTCGTATACACTTAGCCAATGGAAACTATGTGTAGTTGTTACTCCCTTTTTTGTGGCCCTGTGTAATACGAGTATATATTGTAAATAAATTATCGTGTACTACTGAATCTTTGAACTTTTGTTGCAACATACTGAACCTTTCACTATTTCTTTTCATCGTGTAAACGTATGAAATAATAAACGAGTCATATAGGCAAGCCACACTTCCTATCTAGTACACATGATTTGGGGATTCCTTTGGAGGCAATGCACACGTGGAAGATCTAGGTATGGAAATTCACATAGTGAAGGTTTTACCCAGGTTTCATCGCTGCCGACTCCTCCCCTATTCTCCTGCATGGTCACTAGCCATCTAGGGCACCGTTGCACAACCCCTTAGTGAATAGTTTTAGGACTTGTGGTGTATTTTAATCTTTAAATTATACCCAAAATTACTTCTACTGTATGGAGGGGGAAAGGAACATCATATGTCCTAAATTTCATTTCAAGCCAGGTGTGGAGCCCACCAAAAAAATAGCACAAAGCACCCTGAAAGGAAAATTAGACTACAAATGGGGCCAGGGGGTGAAGGAGAGCCAAACGACCTAGCCTGAGTATGCGGTTCAGGAGGCTCGTCTTTGAGTATACTGCAAAAACAAATTGAGTACGCCTGAGTATAGTATCTGGTTTAGTCTTTCTTTTGTCTCCGAAATGCTAAAACGGTAATCTTACACGTGCAATCCAAGTAGGTATGGATCTGTGGTCTAATAAGTGCATATATAAACACGATGCTATGAAATTTAACCGTGTAAAAACTAGAACATAATAAAGAGAAAAAGAAGTGTAGAACATGTGGGGAGAGGCGATTTTGCTCCTTGGAGCACATGCTCTCGCGTGAACAGTAACCTGAAAAAAAATAGTAAATCCTTTTAAAAAGTTCTCTGCAGTGTTTTTGTCGGTGAAAAAAAATTGGGTGACATTTTCAAGCGAAACGAAGTAGCAGTGTTTTTGTCGGTGAAAAAAAATTGGGTTGACATTGGGGATAACATTTAATATTTAATTAGTTTTTCTGCACGTGCCAAAATGCTTAACCTTGTTGTCTAAAAAATTGTAGAGAGCATTTGGATGTGACAATGAACATATAGAATTTTTATTAGATTTTTTTTAACATTAAAAAATAATTTTCGCATGCAGGAGCACGTGCACCCGGAAGCGAAATTGGATTCCCGACAACATGTGTCCTTGGCCAAAGTTTTGTGTGAGTGCGTTCATCTTTTTTTTGTGATTGATCCATGGACGAATTCCAACATCCAATCCACTAAAGCCAGACCATGAGGCTGCTCGGTCTGGTCCTCCAGTCTGGCTCGTCAGCGGTTGATCAAAACGAGGGCTCTTTCAGGGACCTTACCGGCCGGACCAAGCAACACGAGGACGCCGGCGGCGAAGCACTAGGTTCTGATGTAGAGGTGACCAAAGATCGTGCAAAAGCTTATGACGCGGCTCACAAGAAAAGTAGAAAAATGGTGATCAATAGTTCTTTCTTATTTGAAAAATATTCACATCATTGGTGGATCATACATTTCTTGCGAAAAACATGGTAGCTAAGCTATCGGAGAGGTGTTGCCGTTGCCGCCCCCAGCCCCCGGCGACGGCCCCATTTTCTTGACGCACTCCCTCTTGCACTCGTCCATCGACAAGTAACAAACTTCCAAACCCACGCGGCAGCAATAGCAACGTTCGCCCTTGCAGGCGAATGACCTCTCATCGTGGACGCACAACCCATTGGGCAAACTAATCTTCTCGACGCCGTCGTCGTCCATGATCCGGCCTGCATACATGGCACGAGATATAGCATTGAGTAACCGCCAAGCTAGCGACATGATCAACGAAGCAAACAAGAAAGAGCAAATAGAGAGAGGAATCAGCAGGGATTATTACATCGCGCCTGGGTAGTGAGGAGGCATATGACTAGGAGAAGCGTGGCCGCGCGTACTGGTGCGGTGTGCTTGGCCATCGTGAGGATGAATGGTGCCGATGATGTATCGATACAGCAGTAGGCAGCCAGGCGGACGCTTGTTGTGAGATGGTTTTGCTGCATCGGGGGACATGGTCCATATATATAAGGATGGAAATGGATGTATGATCGTGATATACTTCTCTTGCGAGCACTGGGAAGATTGTGAAAAATCTCAGGGCCCGGTTCTTAGGTATTAATTAATTGTTATAGCAACTACTTACTTCATTCCTAATTATAAGTTTTCTTAACGACTTTAATATGGACTACATATATCCCGGTTCTTCGGTACTAATTAATTGTTATAGCAACTACTTACTCGGTTCCTAATTATAATTTTTTTAGTGATTTTACTATGGACTACATACCTCGCTTCTTAGGTACTCCCTCCGTTCCTAAATATAAGTCTTTTAAGAGATTTCACTAGGAGTCTACATACGGAGCAAAATGGGTGAATCTACATTTTAAAATATGTCTACATATATCCGTATGTAGTCTACTAGTGAAATCTCTAGAAAGACTTATATTTAGAAACGGAGGGAGTATTAATTTAATGTTATAGCAACTTTTTACTCTGTTCCTAATTATAAGTTTTTTTAGTGATTTTGTTATGAACTACATACGTATATATACGAACATATTTTAGAGTACAGATTCACTCATTTTGCTTCATACATACTCCATAGTAAAATATTGAAAAAGACATATATTTTGAAAAGAAGGGAATAAAAAGAAAGGTATTAATTGCTATAAGATCGCATGCCAGATTTTTTTTATTGGGTGCTAGGCAAACGTCGTGTGTTGGAAGGCCTCGGAAATTTTGTCTGCAATAGACACGATTTACTGACAATTTTATTAACATAAATGGATTTTTTTGGTGCCAACCGAATTAGCATCAAATATTTTGTCTGCAACAACCGTGATTTACTCGTCCTTTTGTATTATCGATAAATAGATTTCAGCTGCCAATTGAATCAACATTTTTTCCGGGAGAATCGTCATTTATTGATTTACCAACCGAAACATGATTTTGCAATTAGAACATGGGGCAGTTGAGGCGGTTTTGAAGAAAAACCGATAGTGAAAAGACCAAATGTCGGAGGAAAAACAATGAAATGAGGAGAGCAGAAAACGAAGTAAGGAGGAGTAGACAAAACTTTCTAAGGAGCAATTTTAACATGGTCCCGCTTACCCACTCTTTTCACATGGCAAGTAAGATGGTAAGAGTAGCCAGACCAACTACTTAAAGAAATCAACAGCTCATATCTATGATAATACTCTTACCTCTCATGTGAGAAAAAGAAGTAAAATGACCCTGTTAAAAAACCTCGTTTCTCTCAGATAATTACACATACAATCCTTGTCCTCTTAGGCATGTACGACAATGGTCCTAAAATCTGAGAGTGCTTCACTACGGTAATCAAATACAAGAATATGCACAAATACAGTCTGGCTACCTCTTCCGCTACACCCCGCAGCCTAGCTCGGTGTCACATCAGCATATCGGAGAGAAGCAATGAAGATCTTTGTTGTTGCAAAAATAGGGTTCGAACCTACAGCACCAACCTCAATGACGCCTGAGATATAATCAACCAAACCAACCCAAGCTGATCGGTTCTCTAATACATACCTGCTAATAAAGAAATTAGGGCTTCTGCCCGTCCGTCCTACAACCCTTAAAGTTCCTACAAATTACCCGCTAGAGTACCCATAAGTGAGGAAAAAATGAAGTTGTTTCCTCCATAAGTTGCTACAGTGGACTTTTGTTTATTACCCATCGACCCGGTAGTGTACAACAAACATTCAGGCACCCCACTGGCTAGAGCCCCACCTTTCCAACCAAGAGACCCATGTTCGAATGCAACTTTTTTTTTTCTTTTTTTTCATTTTCTTTTGTCGGACAAATCCAAATAATTTTCAAAAAATTCATCTCTTTCAAGTCCTAACTCAGAATCTAACATGTTATATATGATTTTTTAGAAACAATTGTAGATTTCAAATATTTGTTATCTTACATGTCAATAATTTCTTAAAATAGGTTTAGGATGCAACCTTAATTAATTACCTTCTTTATATGGGGTATTTGAAAATGCCTATTATATATGTTCATATACCATAAATTGAGTATATGAGAGTTTGATGCTTTCACAAAAGCTATTATTGGCACCATACGAGATGTTGATTCCAGTGCACAATAACTATTCTATCTATTTCGCCCAGTGCACAATGAACGACCCCTATACCGATTTATTTTAACAATATCGATGTTGATATGCAATATTGAACAATCCGTATGCATGTCCTTATAGATTGATTGTTTTTCATGGAGTTGTTTAATGCATTTGCACTAGATTAAATCTTGACTTGGATTACAGTTGCAAACACATATACCAGCAAGACAAAAATAATGCTCTTATGCACAAGTTATCATCGAGTACTAAAATGCACTTCTCTATTTTCATCCTAGTGCAATATTTGTGGGCACCACTGAGGAGGAACGACAAAAAAGGCGTAAAGAGGTAGCAGCAACTAGGTAGATAATATTGTTCTCTAATAAACCGGAAACACCTTGAGTACGGTTCAAAAAACATCCCACATTTATGTTTTTGTGCAACACCACTTATCATGTTGTTTGTCATGCATCATCGTGAAAGATTTCAAGTGATTTGCTGATGACGTCGGCTGTATTTATGAAGGATGATATTTTTTATTTAGCATGCAACGCACGGGCATGTTTGCTAGTAATGATCTAAAGCGTCATAAACCGTTTTCTCGTATAGCGCCTTCAGCAGCACATGTAGTTGGGGAGGCCCAGTAATGTACCTCTTATGTGTATTGTACCGGTTTCCTATTTATTTTATTTACCAAGTTCCTGTTTATTTTTACATTTTATTTGGAAAAAATAATTACAAATATACATAAAATATTTATTAATAAAGATTATATTTGTTTCTTCATTTATTACGGAAAATCGAAATTGAGGAAATAAACACCTGAAAAATAAACGAATAAGAAGACCGGTAGTTGGGCATATAACTGGATATAAGTATAATAATTTTGTAAAACGGCGCTGAATATTGTCCAAGATACACACTAATTTTTTTTTAAAAGTTTTTCAATTCTAAAAATACAGTGAGGATACACAATAGATGTCCGTTCTTATGGTCCTGAATGATGATACACAACTTTTCCTACACTTGTTTAAAAAATTGCATAATTTATAAGTTTGTGTTTACGTCTTCATGGGACAAAATAATGAAAATAGAATAAGGATTTAAAGCGAACTATAACTGGATTTGTTTATATATAAAAGGAAGCTTAAAACAAACTTGGAAAATAAAATAAAAATGAAACCTGTAGAATAAGTATCAGAAAAATCGCTTGAAGGTATATATTAAAAAGAACGATATATTACGGGCCGACCCAATTATAATAATATACTAATTTCTTTGGCGCATATTATTTGTCACTGATTTGGTACAGCTGGATCAGAAGGAGTAATTCTTTCTCTGTTACAACAAATTTATGTTCTATATTTGCCTTAAGTCAAACTTGTTTAAGTCTGGATAGAAAAATGTTCTGAGACATACAACACCGAATACACATAGTACAAACATATATTTTACGAAGAATCTCATGAGACTAATTTGGTGTTCCAAATGTTATTATCCTTTTCTATAGAAGTAGTCAAACTAAAACGAGTTTGACTTGGGACAAACCCAAATCTTTAATGATTTTTAAACAAATGTAGTACTAATATGATGAATGAATGGATTTCAAGTAGCCATTGACGCGTGGTAGAAAAAAGGTTGCTTCGCCTATTAAAGCTTATAAAAAAATACATGACATGATACGAGGAATGTTGTCGTCTCAAAAGCACAAACATACACGAAACTGGACAATATCAGCCAAGAAGACTCTTAATCATTGATGCCCCGATTAAGTTTTGTGTTCACCAAAATGTTCTTGACATGTTAATGTTAAGTATATGGTCCATACTGGTATGTCAAAATACTACAATTATGAAGCTAAATTTGGCAAGCAACATACACAACCATTCTCTAAAGTTCCACCTCTTCCATAACTGTTTTTAGTCATGGAGGTGAACGAACTTTCATTCCAAAATGGCTAAATAATATAGTGCCTGCTAAAAATCATGGGTAAACATTGGAAAACTATAGTACAAAATGAAATCCCCAGAATACAATGGAGACATGACTATGAACTGTTGTACAAATCAGCAAAAAAATCATGCCAATACCATCTTCAATAGCGTATTGTCAACACCTCCTTGTGTAATAATATCAAAACAATACAAATACTTTGATGGACAACAGCTCCTAGATATTAAGAGAATGTACAACAAAAGAAACTTAATGTATTTATGTAGCATAATATTCGAAAAGAATATTTATTTATCATCATGCAATTAAGGTCGTGACCCCCTTTTTGCAGGCAAAAGAAGTTCCAAGTGCAAAAAACTTAAATAAATCAAACTCCAACTATAATAATGTTGCGAATTAACAAAACAAGGAATATGTTGACGGATACATGTAAACAACATCTATGAAACAATAGAGAAGATGTAAAGATAGTGCACTCTGGTTAGTAATGCATATAACCCTGTTTTTCAAGTATGCAAGCGAGCACAATGTTTAGAAAAAAATGCATGCACAACTTGTAAATCCACGTAAATGCTAGATGGGAAATTATCTTATAAGGCGCATAACATGTAAAAATGAATAGGTAAATGCAACAAACTTTGTATGAGCGCCTCTTCCATCGTGGTCACATTTTCTGGTGAAGATGTGCCAATATTCTGTAGCTGCAAATAGATAGGACATATTGTTGGAACAAGGGCATCTTATTAGTTCAATGGAGCTTTCGGTCACGTGACAATGGATCCATCAAGGTGTTGTCTACTCCCTCCACCGTCAGGGTTATGTAAATCACCACCCGTGCTAAGTTGCTAACACCTTCATAACCTACATACCTCAAGATTACCTGGATATATATTTCAAATAGGGGGGGGGGGGCATGAGATTGATTTTTTTACCGATAATATGGATAATTAATCTACAACATATTAGTCTAATTTTTTTTATTTAGATGAGGAAGAATAAACTTGCTCATTATGACCTTGAGGAGAATACTATACGTGACTACCAACCAGAAGATAGAAAAACAAGGGCCCTGCCACAAGCGTGCTACAACTCTAGACTTAGGCACATGTCCTTTGGAGTAATACATGATCTTTTGATCCATGATCTTCTGTTATTGAAAGAATAATACATGATCTTCAATAAACCATTCCAACTATTTTTATAGCATTCACAAATCCCTAAAATATATGGAATCGCCATCGGACGCACTTTTACGAAGTCTATGATAAATAAGCTAATCTTACTATACAATCATAGTTGCTACCATAAATTTAAGACAAATGAACCAGTAGATTTTAAGAATTTCCATGTAATGATCTCTCTTTCTTAGAAAAAGCGATCATTTGATCCATTTTTTTATTTTTTTCAAATGAAATACCAGATATTAAGCAGGTCCACATAATTAAGGACCTCCCTTCCAACTTATTCAAAAATGTTATTCACTGAATTGATTGGATAGAATTCTGAGTATGCGTTGGTTGGTTGAACTAACCATTGTAATTTGTATGAAATAACATAAGTATGATATTGTGGAACATTGTAATTGGTGGAGAAACAAGTGGCCAACCATGTTCTAGTTCCTAGTGCGTAAGATCTCTAAGATCTATATGATAAGTAGTGGTATTACTGAAATGGACAAACCACAACTTTGCCATCCAAATGCAAAGGAGTGATACGAGAGGGCAATCACAAAGAAACATAAGAAAGTAAAATCAAAAGTTAGCAATCTCACACCAGGATACGACTCAAGAGCATGATTGTTGGCTGAAAATGAAACATGGTTGAAACTTTTTTACTTTTAGGAACATGAACTGCACCTACATGCATCACATTCCATAGGTCAACGATCAACAAAGCATTGTCCATGAGTGGGACAAACTAACAAATTTAAGTTTATCCATGAAACATACATCAAAATCCTCTAACCACCAGCATTGGTCTTCCTTCTGTCCATTTCTTCTTTTTTGAACATCCAGAATTTCAAAAGCACACACAAAAATGACAAAGAGATAACATGGAGAGGAATTTTAGCTTCTGAAACAAAAATGGCAGACAATACACATACTATTATTGAACCAACCAATGGTGCTTCCCCTTCCAAGGGCCAACTCCTTTCCATCGTCGCAGGCTCCAGGTAATGTGCATCATTTATTAAAATAGAACGACTATTTTCTCATTCTTGATTTGATGTATGCAACAAATAAATTGTAAAAAGAAATGCATACTTGTACCATGACTCATATTTTTTTTGTCAAAAATATGAATGTATACTTCTTCAGGAAACTAGAACTTAGCGGTGATCATTGAGGGCATTATGTAAACTGGAACTTAGCTTCCATTGTAAAGGACACCGAGCAAAATCGAAAAGTGATGTTATGTATATCGAATCTGATTAGTTATTATGGATGAACAATGCATATTAGAACCAATGTAAATTCAGTAAAAGCAAGTAGATTATAAGTACAATGAAATTTGTCACATGCTCATGCAATCAAATGGCAGGCCAACAACTAGTCCAGTAATCACAAGTAATAGACATAACTTATTTAAAAAGGTTGCAACTTATTAACTAGTACTCCCTCCGTTTCATCATGCACTGCATATATATTTTCAGAAAAGTCATACCTGTTAAACTTTGACCAATTTGTAGAGAAAATCATTTACATCTAGAATGCCAAACATATATCATTAGATTCATAATAAGATTTAGCTTCATATTTGACATATTATTTGATATTTTAGATATAAATAATTGTCTCTATAAACCCAGTCAAAGTTTCATTCGGAAAAAATCTATATGTATTACAGTATGAAACGGAGGGAGCATAAAGATAGATTGCTACATGGACATAACTCAACAGAAAAGAATCGGACTCTTGATTCCACTGAGAATTCAACGTGCAATCTCTACTTGGGAAACACGTTGCAGCATAGCAAATATGATGAATCGAACATTTGAATCACATGACCCCACAAATTACTTAAATCACCATGCCAATCTAGAAATCATCATGTCAACAGCTTAGTTCAAAGCCCAAGTTGTCCGGTTTTGAAATCGACGGACCAAAAACGGACCCTTCACTTTCATTTATTTATCGATTTTGCTTAAACACATCTAGATGTTTATCGATTATACCGGCGCGGTTCTTGTTTGATCAACGCACGTGCAAGCTTACCAGGTGGCTGTAAAACAAACACGCAAAAAAAAAACGCGTTGCTGACCATTGCACTATGAAGGCCTCTCTGGGATACAACTTGTCAGCCATTAGATTTTGAACGCGACACCAGCCCCACTACGCAGCGACAGAAACTCTTGGGCGTTGCTATATCATTGATCCCTACCACTAAGCACCACCAGCACGCCGCTCCTCTTCCTCAGACCATTCACAGCCACTACAACCCAGCAGATACACGTACGGCTGCATACCCAAGCGTGGAGAAGAGGATGCCGAGGCCATGGAGGCAGGTGCTGGCGTCGGCGACCAAGTGCTGGAGCGCGGAGGACGACGACGTGGAGGACGAGGCCGCCGCGTACCACCGCCCGGCCAACTCCGAGTTCTCGCGCCGGCTCGCCTCCTTCCGGCGCCTCTCCGCCATGGCCAACGGCCCGGCCACGCTCACGGAAGACAAGGAGGAGGAGTACGACAACGACGCCGCCGCCGCCGCCGCCTCGGGGGAGATCCCCATGCAGCTGCACTCCTTCAGCCTCAGCGAGCTCCGCGGCGTCACGCACGACTTCTCCACCGGCTACCTCCTCGGGGAGGGCGGGTTCGGCGCCGTCCACAAGGGCTTCGTCGACGCCGGCATGCGCCCCGGCCTCGAGCCCCAGCCCGTCGCCGTGAAGCAGCTCAACATCGCCGGCCACCAGGGCCACCGGGAGTGGCTCGTAAGTCCTACGTACCCGTGTCACGTATATACTTACCCGCTGTTCCGGCACCAGCCTAAATAATTTGATTGATTATATTTCTAGGCGGAGGTGATCTTCCTTGGGCAGTTCCGGCACCAGCACCTGCTGAAGCTGCTTGGGTACTGCTGCCAGGACGAGGAGCGGCTGCTCGTCTACGAGTTCATGCCGCGCGGCAGCCTCGACAACCACCTCTTCAAAAGGATATCTGCCACGCTGCCGTGGTGCACTAGGCTCAAGGTTGCCATCGGCGCCGCCAAGGGCGTCGCCTTCCTCCATGGCGGCAAGCAGCCCGTCATCTACCGGGATTTGAAGGCCTCCAACATCCTCCTCGACTCCGTACGTTCCTTCCTTCTCCTTCCTTCCGTCTGAAATTACTTGTCGCCGAAATGAGTGTATATATGTAGATGTATTTTACGTCAAATTTATCCATTTCCGCGACAAAAGATCCGAACGGAGGGAGTACATAATTGAAATGGATCAGATCTACAGGGAGTCGGGACTCACAACTGAGTTAACATTGTGGAGCAGGATTACACGGCGAAGCTGTCAGACTTCGGACTGGCCAAGATGGGACCGGAGGGGGAGGAGACGCACGTGAGCACGCGGGTGATGGGCACGCACGGCTACGCGGCGCCGGAGTACGTGCAGACGGGCCACCTGCAGGTGAAGAGCGACGTGTACAGCTTCGGCGTGGTGCTGCTGGAGCTCCTGACGGGCCGCCGGGCCATGGAGCACGTCCCCGGCCGCACCGCGCGCGCCGAGCAGACCATCAAGCTCGTGGAGTGGACGCGGCCATACCTCGCCAGCAGCCGCCGCCTGCGCTGCATCATGGACGCCAAGCTCTCGGGCCACTACTCCGTCAAGGGCGCCCGTGCCATGGCGCACCTGGCCGTGCAGTGCACGAGCCCGCAGCCCCGGGACAGGCCGACCATGGCCGCCGTCGTGGAGGCGCTTGAGCAGCTGGAGGGGCTGAAAGACATGGCTGTCAGCATGGGGCTCTTCTGGCCCACGGCTCCCGCCGCCGGGAGGAACGCGCTCTCGGCCAAATTCCGGGCCGAGATGAAGAGCGCCGGCACCAGCGCCGTCCCGCAGCGGAAGGCCGCGTCCGACAAGCTATCGTGATATGATTGTCACGTACGCATTGTATGTGATCTTGTTGTGCGTGTGCATATGTCTAGTGTGATTTGTGCTTGTGTGTGTATATAGTGTAATAATGTCAATTTTGCGTGGCGATCGTGAGCAGTAATTCGAACATAATAGTAAACGGCAGAGCAGTTCGAATCGGCCGACCGGCTGAAACTTGTGTCGGTCGGCTCCCACGCACGAACGCGCGCTACGTGTGGCCCCACGCACCGTCCAATCCCTCCCTCCCTCGCCATTCACATTGTCTTCTACACTACACATGCCCCCCCCTCTCTCTCTCTCGTCGCCTCAACCGTAATCCCCAATCCTCTCCTCGCCACACCTCCACCACCTCTGCTCCTTTGATCCTCCACACGCACCGCACGCCCTTTGGCAACGGTCGACGCCACACAAAGGTGGCGCAAGAATCGACCAAGGAGTGTCGCTCCACCTCGGCACCGGTTCTCCTCCATGAGCCATGACCATAGGGGATGGTGTTGCAACGACACCTATCGGTGCTGGAGGCGACTTGCACCCCTATGCCGCATGCTGCATCCAGCAACCCATCGGTGCCAGAGACGACGGCCACAAGACTGGAGACGACGACAAGTACTGAAACCACCACCACAACGACGAACAAAGTGATGGAGACTGCGGCAACAAGTGTTGGAGACCCACGGTGTCCGACATTCATGGTGTTTAGAATCACATGGACAAGTGTTGGAGATCCCGTGAGGTAAATTTTGCTGCAAACAACAAAGGGGAGGCGGTTTGAAATTTTTGTTGAAACCAGGTTTCGTTTTGCAGGAGCAAGATTTTTTTGATGTTGTAACCAGCAGACACAAATTTTGCTACCACCGTCTTCGGTTTTCTTTGAACCAACCAAACTTTTGTACCATATTTTTATTTTTGCTCAAACCACTGTATACCACTTCGCTACCACCATTTCCGGTTATTGCTAGAACCAACCCAAAATTTCGCTACCATGTCTTTTTTGTTGTTGTAGAACTAGCGTACCACTTAATACCAACATTTGAGTTTTTGCTACTACCGGTGTCGTCAATTTGCTACATGGATTTCATAACATTGCTAGACCTGCGAACTATGTGTTGTTTGCTACACTCGTTGTCGGTTTTGCTACAAACAGTTTTGACTATTACTACATCTATTCACGAGGCCGCCACAACCCAGGACGGCTTTTGCAGTGATCGGTGATGTGAGGGCCACCATGGATGTGGTTCTGCCAGGCGTTGGAGGGGGGGGGGGGGAGGGGGAGGCCACGAAATGTTGATGCGGTTTAACGGTTTTCTTGTGGCGATTGACAACGGCGAGCGTCTATGGCGAGCTTTGACGTGGAAGCAAGGACGGGGATGCGTGCTCCGGGACACGGGCGGTGGGAGGGCGGTCATCATGTTGTTTCCCTCGTAGAGGGATGCAAGGGGTGAGAGACAAAGGGAGCGAGCTGATCAAACAGTGGAACGAATTGGGTCGGTGGATCGGCGCCTAGTGTGTCCCTAGTCGTGAGGGCATGGATTACGCCACGTGCGTACGTAATTATTCAACATTTTTGGGAGAATCTTCTGTTGCTTATCGTATGCTACTACGATCCACAGCCTGCGGTGCGGGCATCGCTTTGAGCCGGCGCGCCGGCCGGCCGCATATGGGCCGCCCGATTCATCGGCTGCATGCGGGCTGCACCGTTAGATTTGTCCATGCAACTAAAAATCGTCGATGCAGCAAACTTTGGCTACGATGCAGCAAATTTTAACATGGATGCAACAAAAATATGATTGTAGCAAAAAATATTAACATGGTCATAGCAAAAAAACCACATTGATGATAAATGGTAGCAAAACAAAATGTGGGTTGTAGCAAAACAATCCGGTGAACTAGGTTTGCAACTCTGATGAACGTGTATGCAACTTTTTTAGTGAACGGTTGCAGCAAAAAATGATTCCGGTTGTAGTAAAAATTAACACGGTTGTAGCAAAAAATCCGACAAACTCGGATTACAACTAAACTTAAATGCAACTTTTTTAGTGGACAAATTTAGCAACAATCACCAACGTTTACAGCAAAAATCATGTCGATAGTAGAAGAAAAATAACAGTTACAACAAAAAATGACACCTCGTATCAAAAAAGAAGGGCGCACAGGATTGCACGACACGCGCGGGACCGGCCGAACGTTTCCCCGCAGGGAATGAAGAGAAGAGGCATCGTGTGTTTGTCTCATTGTCTGCATGCCGTCGGTTTTTCGCACCGGCGCGGCCCTGCCGGGAGCTTCGATGAAACTTCACCGGAGCTATCAGCCAGACCCTAAATTCCGTGCCAGTCGCCAACGCGACCACGTAATTGTACCACACGATTCTTCCGTGCACGCGTATACACACATACATGGACACGACGATTGTTCTTGTTCTTCACTCGTACTAGTAGTACTACACAATAAAGAGTACTACTAGCAGCTAGCTAATCTCCTTCACGTACCTTTCTCCACAACCGAATGAGTGGCACACGCGCGCGAGCGCTGTTCTATCTTTGCCCGGGTACAATACAAGAGCTGGAATCGGTCCCGGCCGGCGGGCTTGCCATCGACGACGGCGACGTCGTCGTGGAGTGAGTCGCACGTCCGTGGCCCAGCAGCTTGCCTCCCCAAGATGGGGCATCCTGCAGCTCGCCGGTCGCCATCGGCGGCTCCACCGGAGCCGCCGCCGAGAGAGATAGGCATACGCCGTTCTAGCTACGCACTCCGGCCACGCGAGACGAGACGACGATGACGACGGCGGCGTAACGGGCCGGAAAAGGACGCGCGCGCGCGGGCGAGACCGGGCTGGGGCAAGACAAACTAGGAGCAACAAGACGACGCGCGCACGCACACATCCATCCATCTCCGGGTGATATTCTTCGGCAGGGGTGCAGCCTTGACCTCGCGACTCCATCCCTGGTCGTGCGCAGCTTCTTAGGTCGTTCCTCCCCCTTGCCTCGAGGCTGCACATCTCATGCTTTTCAATTTCAGCTACAGGTATAGTATTTCGCTGAAAACCACTGCACGTGAAAGCGAAGATTTTTAAATAACATGTGAGTGGGGGGAAAACCAGCCAAAGTCTATGAATTACAAAGAGGTAATAACACTAGTAGTGCCTAAACTTGTCATCATGATCACTTTGATGTCTAAACTTGAAAATATACATCGATTTGGTTCTATTACTTGACGGTATGGCTCAAATACGGTTTAAATCACGTAGAGATACGTATGAAATGCTTACTAGACATGTCAGCATGGCGCGGGGCTCATTTGCTGTGACGGACAGACACTAGTAGAAAAAAGGCATTTTGTCCCGGTTCATAAGGGTCTTCTGTCCCGGTTTTCGAACCGGGATAAAAAGGTCGTTAGTAATGCCCTTTGCCTTTAGTCCTGGTTCTTACACGAACCGGGACATGTGAGCCTCCACGTGGCCGCTGCGGCCAGGCCAGGCAGGGGGGCCTTTAGTCCCGGTTGATGACACCAACCGGAACCAAAAGGCATCCACGCGTCAGCACCTGGCTGGAGCTGAGGGTTTTTTAAAGGGATTGGTTTAGGGGTTAATTTAGGTTGTTATTAGCTAACTAATAGAGAAAAGTGTCATCTCTTATATATCTCCGTGCTTGGTCATCCGTCGTGCTTTGTCAAACATATTTACAAAATGTAGACACGAGTTACATGCACATATATGCATCTTTTTTACACTATATCATTTCATATCATTTTCGTCGAATGACAATAGTATTCTAATCGATCATCTAACAACTCATCATCAACTTAATCATATACCAAGTTGTCATATGATACACATAAAATGAAACAGAAAAACATCATAATATATATAGTCATCATATGCATCATGCATCCTAATTAATCGATCATGTCAAGTAATAATATAAACTAGAATAACTTGTCTCTCATAAGACCTAGTCCTCGCTCTTAGATATAATGTCATAAAACAGAATAAGACATATGACTCCATGATGAATCACAGAGATCCAACGGTCTCCAGCTTGTGGTTTGCGAACCTTCTTTATTTCTCTGCATGCTTCAATTTGAAGTCTTTTTTATCTTGATTTGAAGTTAATCAAGTATGGAGCATAGAACTCAGCCCTCAGCGGGCTTCTAATTCTCATTTGACCTTCTGGGTCCATTAACGGAGGCACTACATCATGTGGCAGTTGCTCTTGAAGAACATAATAATAACCTAGTTAGCAATGTAATCAACACCATTTATGCAATAGTGGAGCGTACTTAATTAGGAAACTCTTACCAAGACATTTCGGCGAATGTCATCTGGACTCAACCTATGCACTAGTGGCATGTAAAATGAATAATTTTGGCCAATTCCAAAATGATACGGACAGGTATCCCTAGAAGCCAAAACACCAGCAACAAGAAAGTGGAGAAGATCATCCTTCTCCTTCCAAGTTAGATGTGATCCATACGTGTAGTGTGTCGTGTCAATTAATTTTCGTAATTCAGTCGAAGCAACGAAATAAGCTGTAAATTATTATTTAACAAATTTAGTATATAGATGAACACCAACTATTTCTAAATATAAATGCAAATTACTTTACATGGAGATAAAACAGGAAGCATATCATCGACAACCACCCAAATTTTGTAATAATTTAATGTTTCAAAAATACTTAGAAATTTTGTAATTGTCCACAAGATGTGGGCATTATATAAACCATTCAAAACGATCACATGTGCTACGATCATTCAAAGGACAATTTGAGTTGTTGTTGTTGTTTGTACAACATGTAACATGATATAATTATAACTATGACCCAATAACTAGGAACCTGCAACGTGTGGCCAAAGTTTTAATAGACGATGAACACTACATGACATGAAAATTGCGAGAGGAAAACAAGTTGACTACACCAACTATTTATAAATATAAATGCAAATTACTTAACAAATATGGTTGAGAAACTCACATGGAGGTAAAACAAGAAGCATATCATCAACAACCACCCAAATGTCGATGTTGTCTGGCATATTATCTCCAGGACAAAGATCGAAGGTGATTTCCATTCCCTTCTGAAATCCATATGCCTTGCAAATGTCTTCCCACTTTGGGCACCCAAATTGTGTTTAAAAACTGAATTAAATACTTGGATAACAAATGTGTGACCATGTATAGGTCTCAGCTTAGCGCTCCTCGTCTCAATTCTCTCGTGGTCTTCGAAACCGAACCTCTCCAACACATATCTTCTTGCATGGAAAGGGAGGTACATATCGCTGTTCTCGTCAAGCTTCATGCTGAAGAACCTATCGTCTCGCAGGTGAGGCATGTCGCACATACCCCGAGAGTCGCCGTAATATTCACACTCGCAATATCCATCGTCAGACATTTCCTATTTTAATGTGGTAAATGTGTGTAAACAACAATATAATCGTGACACACTATATTTATCGAAAGAATTGAACATCTATATATAATAACTCTTCATGCTCGCATCATGCATCATCATATATAACAACAAGTCCTACTAATTAATCATCATCATACATAGTTAAATAAATTGTGTCACGATTATATATAACAACAAGTCGACGTCGATGCGGGAACTACTTCTATATATAGTTAAATAAGGTAGTTTTATTAATTAAATCAACTAGTTCAATTACTAAGCACTTACTATAAATAAATAAAGTACTACTTAATAAAAACAAACTACTTCTATATATAGTAAAATAAAGTAGTTTATTAAATCAACTAGCTAGTTCAACTATATATGAAGCACTTACTATAAATAAAATAAAATATTACTTACTAAAAATAAACTAGTTTAACTATAGTTCTATTATTTTTCTAACTAATTATATTAAACACTTTCTCTTCTTATTTTTTCTTTTTTCCTCTATTCTAAATATGAACATATTCATAAATGACTTTGATCATGCACAATTTTTCTATACATACACAATATGAAGATATACATAAATTGACAAAGAAAATACTATGAACAAAAAAATTATTAAAATTCTATGAACAAAATTACAACAGAAAAAAATCATAAAAATTTTATGAACAGAAAAAAATCATAAAAATTTGACATATTCAATCTTTGCATATATATCAGCGAAAAAAATAATGTGCTACAAAATATAGCGAGGCCCTTCTCCAAATGCTACACAAGTTATAGCGCGCTAATAACGTGCTATATTTCAAAATAGGGTTTGCAAAAAATAAAAAATATATCCATAAATAAAGTATTTAAGTACTTTTTTGCGGGATAAGAATTGAAGTACCTTGAGACACAATAATAGAGAAACATAATCTAGCCAGAAGCATAAATTTTAAACTAAATCTCAAATTGTAGTCAATGTATTTAATATATCAACCATAAACATTGAGCAGCCTAAATCTATACCATGCACGGAACATAAAGTAAACTTGTGTTGACCTACATCTACTCGGAAGATTGATCTGCTACCTGAGTTAACATACAAAGAGCACCGGACCTATCTGAGTTGACCTTGAAGACGTCGACGGCGAGACGGGCAGCCTGGCGGTGTCGGGATCGAATGGAGAGAGGGGGAGTGATCAAAATTTCTAAATGACGCTTATATAGCCCCACCTGGACCAAAGGTCTTTTTTCAGCAGCCCAAAGGGCGGAAAGTAGAGGCATTGATACCGGTTGGTGGCACAAACCGGGACCAAAGGTCTCTTTTCAGCAGCCCAAAGGGCGGGAAGCAGAGTCATTGGTACCGGTTGGTGGCACAAACCGGTACCAATGCCTCCCTTTAGTCCCGGTTGGTGTCACCAACCGGGACCAAAGGCCTTGCACGGTACGGTGCTATGTTTAGTCCCACCTCGCTATCCGAGAGGGGCTCGGAGTGGTTTATAAGCCCCGCCGAACCAACCACTTCGAGCTCCTCTCAACTGCAGGCTTACGGGCCTAAAATCACTCTCTGTGCTTGTGGGCCTATTGGGCCTACTGCGGGCCTGCATCCAGGCCCTAGTAATGGGTTTCTAGTCGTATGCAGGTCGTGGTGGCCTTGTAGGTGGCACTTTTTTAAATTTTTTTCCTGTTTTTTGCGTTCTTTTTTGTTTCTAATTACTTTTTTATTTTCTTTTACGATAATTATTTTTGCTTTTAAAGTTTGTAACAAATATCTAATTACTTATTTATTTTATTTTATGATAATTTTTTTTGCTTTTAATGTTTTGAACAAAATTCTAATTACTTATTTATTTTCTTTTATGATAATTCTTTTTGCTATTAAAGTTTGTAACAAAATTCTATATAATTTTTGTTTCAATAATACTAGAGGCAAAAACTGGATGCACTTCGTGTACAAAACGGACAATCTCTTTGGAAGTATGAGGCTTTCATACGGAAACTCGCCTGTTACAAAGGAATTTCATTTTTTTTAACTTATTTGAACTCCATAGTTTTTATGTGTACAAAATGCACCATTCCAAGCCACATCATCAATTTACAACCCTTTCTGACTTCATTTGTTATTTTTCATGCATTTAGTGATTATTTTGAGCTATAAGACCATGAAATTGAAAAGCATTTGAAATGAACTCTGAAAAGGTTCCAAGTTGGCATGGTATCATCAATTTACCCACATAGCATGTGCGAGATAGTTGAGAGGGTTACGGCAAAAACTGGATGCACTTCGTGTACAAAACGGACAATCTCTTTCGAAGTATCAGGGTTTCATACGGAAACTCGTCTCTTACAAAGGGATTTCATTTTTTTGAACTTATTTGAACTCCATAGTTTTTCTGTGTTCAAAATGCACAATTCAAAGCTACATCATCAATTTAAAACCCTTTCTGACTTCATTTGTTATTTTTCATGCATTTACTGATTATTTTGAGCTATAAGACCATGAAATTGAAAAGCATTTGAAATGAACTCTGAAAAGGTTCCAAGTTGACATGGTATCATCATTTCACCCACATAGCATGTGCGATAAAGTTGAGAGGGTTACGGCAAAAACTGGATGCACTTCGTGTACAAAACGGACAATCTCTTTCGAAGTATCAGGGTTTCATACGGAAACTCGTCTCTTACAAAGGGATTTCATTTTTTTTGAACTTATTTGAACTCCATAGTTTTTATGTGTTCAAAATGCACCATTCAATGCCACATCATCAATTTACAACCCTTTCTGAATTCATTTGTTATTTTTCATGCATTTACTGATTATTTTAAGCTATAAGACCATGAAATTGAAAATCATTTGAAATGAACTCTGAAAAAGTTACAAGTTGGCATGGTATCATCATTTCACCCACATAGCATGTGCGAGAAAGTTGAGAGGGTTACGGCAAAAACTGGATGCACTTCGTGTACAAAACGGACAATCTCTTTCAAAGTATCACAGTTTCATACGGAAACTCGTCTGTTACAAATGGATTTTATTTTTTTGAACTTATTTAAACTCCATAGTTTTCTGTGTTCAAAATGCATCATTCAAAGCCACATCATCAATTTACAACCCTTTCTGACTTCATTTGTTATTTTTCATGCATTTACTGATTATTTTGAGTTATAAGACCATGAAATTGAAAAGCATTTGAAATGAACTCCGAAAAGGTTCCAAGTTGGCATGGTATCATCATTTCACCAACATAACATGTGCGAGAAAGTTGAGAGGGTTACGGCAAAAACTGGATGCACTTCGTGTACAAAACGGACAATCTCTTTGGAAGTATCACAGTTTCATACGGAAACTCGTCTGTTACAAAGGGATTTCATTTTTTTGAACTTATTTGAACTCCATAGTTTTTCTGTGTTCAAAATAAACCATTCAAACCACATCATCAATTTACAACCCTTTCTGACTTCATTTGTTATTTTTCATGCATTTACTCATTATTTTGAGCTATAAGACCTTGAAATTGAAAAGCATTTGAAATGAACTCTGAAAAGGTTCCCAGTTGGCATGGCATAATCATTTCACCCACATAGCATGTGCAAGAAAGTGGAGAGGGTTACGGCAAAAACTGGATGCACTTCGTGTACAAAACGGACAATCTCTTTGGAAGTATCAAGGTTTCATACGGAAACTCGTTTGTTACAAAGGGATTTCATTTTTTAAAACTTATTTGAACTCCATAGTTTTTCTGTGTTGAAAATGCACCATTCAAAGCCACGTCATCAATTTACAACCTTTTCTGACTTCATTTGTTATTTTTCATGCATTTCCTGATTATTTTGAGCTATAAGACCATGAAATTGAAAAGCATTTGAAATGAACTCTGAAAAGGTTCCAAGTTGGCATGGCATCATCATTTCACCCACATAGCATGTGCGAGAAAGTTGAGAGGATTACGGCAAAAACTGGATGCACTTCGTGTACAAAACGGACAATCTCTTTCGAAGTATCAAAGTTTCATACGGAAACTCGTCTCTTACAAAGGGATTTCATTTTTTTGAACTTATTTGAACTCCATAGTTTTTCTGTGTTCAAAATGCACCATTCAAAGCCACATCATTAATTTACAACCCTTTCTGACTTCATTTGTTATTTTTCATGCATTTACTGATTAATTTGAGCTATAAGACCATGAAATTGAAAAGCATTTGAAATGAACTCTGAAAAGGTTCCAAGTTGGCATGGTATCATCATTTCACCCACATAGCATGTGCGAGAAAGTTGAGAGGGTTACGGCAAAAACTGGAAGCACTTCGTGTACAAAACAGACAATCTCTTTGGAAGTATGAGGGTTTCATACGGAAACTCGCGTGTTACAAAGGGATTTCATTTTTTTGAACTTATTTAAACTCCATAGTTTTTCTGTGTTCAAAATGAATGATTCAAAGCCACATCATCAATTTACAACCCTTTCTGACTTCATTTGTTATTTTTCATGCATTTACTGATTATTTTGAGCTATAAGACCATGAAATTGAAAAGCATTTGAAATGAACTATGAAATGGTTCCAAGTTGGCATGGTATCATCATTTCACCCACATAACATGTTCGAGAAAGTTGAGAGGGTTACGGCAAAAACTGGATGCACTTCGTGTACAAAACGGAAAATCTCTTTGGAAGTATCAATGTTTCATACGGAAACTCGTCTGTTACAAAGGGATTTCATTTTTTTGAACTTATTTGAAGTCCATAGTTTTTCTGTGTTCAAAATTCACCATTCAAAGCCACATCATCAGTTTACAACCCTTTCTGACTTCATTTGTTATTTTTCATGCATTTACTCATTATTTTGAGCTATAAGACCATGAAATTGAAAAGCATTTGAAATAAACTCCGAAAAGGTTCCAAGTTGCCATGGTATCATCATTTCACCCACATAGCATGTGCGATAAAATTGAGAGGGTTACGGCAAAAACTGGATGCACTTCGTGTACAAAACGGACAATCTCTTTGGTAGTATCAAGGTTTCATACGGAAACTCGTCTGTTACAAAGTGATTTCATTTTTTTGAACTTATTTGAACTCCATAGTTTTTCTGTGTTCAAAATGCACCATTCAAAGCCACATCATCAATTTACAACCCTTTCTGACTTGATTTGTTATTTTTCATGCATTTACTGATTATTTTGAGCTATAAGACTATAAAATTGAAAAGCATTTGAAATGAACTCTGAAAAGGTTACAAGTTGGCATGGTATCATCATTTCACCAACATAGCATGTGTGAGAAAGTTGAGAGGGTTACGGCAAAAACTGGATGCACTTCGTGTACAAAACGGACAATCTCTTTGGAAGTATCAAGGTTTCATACGCAAACTCGTGTGTTACAAAGGGATTTCATTTTTTTGAAATTATTTGAACTCCATAGTTTTTCTGAGTTCAAAATGCACCATTCAAAGCCACATCATCAGTTTACAACCCTTTCTGACTTCATTTGTTAATTTTCATGCATTTACTGATTATTTTGAGCTATAAGACCATGAAATTGAAAAGCATTTGAAATAAACTCCGAAAAGGTGCCAAGTTGGCATGGTATCATCATTTCACCCACATAGCATGTGCGAGAAAGTTGAGAGGGTTTCGGCAAAAACTGGATGCACTTCGTGTACAAAACGGACAATCTCTTTGGAAGTATCAAGGTTTCATACGGAAACTCGTTTGTTACAAAGGGATTTCATTTTTTTGAACTTATTTGAACTCCATAATATTTCTATGTTCAAAAAGCACCATTCAAAGCCACATCATCAATTTACAACCCTTTCTGACTTCATTTGTTATTTTTCATGCATTTACTAATTATTTTGAGCTATAAGACCATGAAATTGAAAAGTATTTGAAATGAACTCTGAAAAGGTTACAAGTTGGCATGGTATCATCATTTCACCCACATAGCATGTGCGATAAAGTTGAGAGGGTTACGGCAAAAATTGGATGCACTTCGTGTACAAAACGGACAATCTCTTTGGAAGTATCAGGGTTTCATACGGAAACTCGTCTGTTACAAAGGGATTTCATTTTTTTGAACTTATTTGAACTCCATAGTTTTTCTGTGTTCAAAATGCACCATTCATAGCCACATCATCAATTTACAACCTTTCTGACTTCATTTTTATTTTTCATGCATTTACTCATTATTTTGAGCTATAAGACCATGAAATTGAAAAACATTTGGAATAAACTCCGAAAAGGTTCTAAGTTGGCATGGTATCATAGTTTCACCAACATAGCATGAGCGAGAAAGTTGAGAGTGTTTCGGCAAAAACTGGATGCACTTCGTGTACAAAAGGGACAATCTCTTTGGAAGTATCAAGGTTTCATACGGAAACTCGTTTGTTACAAAGGGATTTCATTTTTTTGAACTTATTTGAACTCCATAGTTTTTCTGTGTTCAAAATGCACCATTCAGAGCCACATCATCAATTTACAAACCTTTCTGAATTCATTTGTTATTTTTCATGCATTTACTCATTATTTTGAGCTATAAGACCTTGAAATTGAAAAGCATTTGAAATGAGCTCTGAAAAGGTTCCAAGTTGGCATGGCATCATCATTTCACCCACATAGCATGTGCGAGAAAGTTGAAAGGGTTACGGCAAAAACTGGATGCACTTCGTGTACAAAACGGACAATCTCTTTCGAAGTATAAGGGTATCATACGGAAACTCGTCTGTTACAAAGGGATTTCATTTTTTTGAACTTATTTGAACTCCATAGTTTTTTTGTGTACAAAATGCACCATTCAAAGCCACATCATCAATCTAGAACCCTTTCTCACTTCATTTGTTATTTTTTATTCATTTACTGATATTTTGAGCTATAAGACCATGAAATTGAAAAGCATTTGAAATGAACTCTGAAAAGGTTACAATTTGCATGGTATCATCATTTCACCCACATAGCATGTGCGAGAAAGTTGAGAGGGTTACAGCAAAAATTAGATGCACTTCGTGTATAAAACGGAGAATCTCTTTGGAAGTATCAGGGTTTCATACGGAAACACGTGTGTTACAAAGGGATTTCATTTTTTGAACTTATTTGAACTCCATAATTTTTCTGTGTTTAAAATGCACCGTTCAAAGCCACATCATCAATTTACAACCCTTTCTGACTTCATTTGTTATTTTTCATGAATTTAGTGATTATTTTGAGCTATAAGACCATGGAACTGAAAAGCATTTGAAATAAACTCTGAAAAGGTTCCAACTTGGCATGGTATCATCATTTCACCCACATAGCATGTGCGAGAAAGTTGAGAGGGTTTCGGCAAAAACTGGATGCACTTCGTGTACAAAATGGAAAATCTCTTTGGAAGTATCAAGGTTTCATACGGAAACTCGTTTGTTACAAAGGGATTTCATTTTTTTAAACTTATTTGAACTCCATAGTTTTTCTGTGTTCAAAATGCACCATTCAAAGCCGCATCATCAATTTACAACCCTTTCTGACTTCATTTGTTATTTTTCATGCATTTACTCATTATTTTGAGCTATAAGACAATGAAATTGAAAAGCATTTGAAATGAACTCTGAAAAGGTTCCAAGTTGGCATGACATCATCATTTCACCCACATAGCATGTGCAAGAATGTTGAGAGCGTTACGACAAAAACTGGATGCACTTCGTGTACAAAACGGACAATCTCTTTTGAAGTATGAGGGTTTTATACGGAAACTCGTCTCTTACAAAGGGATTTCATTTTTTGAACTTATTTGAACTCCATAGTTTTTCTGCGTTCGAAATGCAACATTCAAAGCCACATCTTCAATTTACAACCCTTTCTGACTTCATTTATTATTTTTCATGCATTTACTGATTATTTTGACCTATAAGACCATAAAATTGAAAAGCATTTGAAATTAACTCTGAAAAGGTTCCAAGTTGGCATGGTATCATCATTTCACCCACATAGCATGTGCGAGAAAGTTGAGAGGGTTACGGCAAAAACTGAAAGCACTTCGTGTACAAAACGGACAATCTCTTTCGAAGTATCGCGGTTTCATACGGAAACTCGTATGTTACAAAGGGATTTCATTTTTTTGAACTTATTTAAACTCCATAGTTTTTCTGTGTTCAAAATGCATCATTCAAAGCCACATCATCAATATACAACCCTTTCTGACTTCATTTGTTTTTTAATGCATTTACTGATTATTTTGAGCTATAAGACCATGAAATTGAAAAGCATTTGAAATGAACTCTGAAAAGGTCACAAGTTGGCATGGCATCATCATTTCACCCACATAGTATGTGCGAGAAAGTTGAGGGGGTTACGGCAAAAACTGGATGCACTTCGTGTACAAAACGGATAATCTCTTTGGAAGTATCAGGGTTTCATACGGAAACTCGTCTGTTACAAAGGGATTTCATTTTTTTGAACTTATTTGAACGCAGTAGTTTTTCTGTGTTCAAAATGCACCATTCGAAGCCTCATCATCAATTTACAACCCTTTATGACTTTATTTGTTATTTTTCATGCATTTGCTGATTATTTTGAGTTATAAGACCATGAAATTGAAAAGAATTTGAAATAAACTCCGAAAAGGTTCCAAGTTGGCATGGTATCATCATTTCACCCACATAACATGTGCGAGAAAGTTGAGAGGGTTACGGAAAAAACTGGATGCACTTCATGTACAAAACGGACAATATCTTTCGGAGTATCATGGTTTCATACGGAAACTCGCTTGTTACAAAGGGATTTCATTTTTTGAACTTATTTGAACTCCATAGTTTTTATGTGTTCAAAATGCACAATTCAAAGCCACATCATCAATTTACAACCCTTTCTGACTTCATTTGTTATTTTTCTAACTAATTATATTAAACACTTTCTCTTCTTATTTTTTCCTTTTTCCTCTATTCTAAATATGAACATATTCATAAATGACTTTGATCATGCACAATTTTTCTATACATACACAATATGAACATATACATAAATTGACAAAGAAAAACTATGAACAAAAAAATCATTAAAATTCTATGAATAAAATTACAACAGAAAGAAATCATAAAAATTCTATGAACAGAAAAAAATCATAAAAATTTGACATATTCGATCTTTGCATATATATCAGCGAAAAAATAGCGTGCTACAGAATATAGCGAGGCCCTTCTTCAAATGCTACACAAGTTATAGCGCGCTAATAACGTGCTATATTTCAAAATAGCATTTGCAAAAAAATAAAAAATATATCCATAAATAAAGTATTTAAGTACTTTTTTGCGGGATAAGTATTGAAGTACCTTGAGACACAATAATAGAGAAACATAATCTAGCCAGAAGCATAAATTTTAAACTAAATCTCAAATTGTAGTGAATTTATTTAATATATCCACCATAAACATTGAGGAGCCTAAATCTATACCATGCACGGACCATAAAGTAAACCTGTGTTGACCTACATCTACTTTGAAGATTGATCTGCTACCTGAGTTAATATACAAAGAGCACCGAACCTATCTGAGTTGACTTTATTTTTGAAAAAAAAATCTTTGCTCATGGCGACGGTGTCGGGTACGGCGACGGCGACGGCGAGGTGCGGTGCGGGACGGCGCGGGGCGACGACGACGACATCGACGACGAGACAGGCAGCCTGGCGGCGTCTGGATCGAATGGAGAGAGGGGGAGTGGTCGAAATTTTTCTAAACTGACGCTTATATAGCCCCACCTTTAGTACCGGTTGGTGGCACCAACCGGGACCAAAGGTCTCTTTTCAGCAGCCCTAAGGGCAGGAAGCAGAGGCATTGGTACCGGTTGGTGGCACAAACCGGGACCAAACGTCTTTTTTCAACAGCCCAAAGGGCGGGAAGCAGAGGCATTGGTACTGGTTGGTGGCACAAACCGGTACCAATGCCTCCCTTTAGTCCCGGTTGGTGCCACCAACCGGGACCAAAGGCCTTGCGCGTTGCGGTGCTATGTTTAGTCCCACCTTGCTAGCCGAGGGGGGCTCGGAGTGGTTTATAAGCCTTGTCGAATCAACCACTTCGAGCTCCTCTCTACTGCAGGCTTACGGGCCTAAAATTACTCTTTGTGCTTGTGGGCCTATTGGGCCTACTGCGGGCCTTTATCCTGTCCCTAGTAATGGGTTTCTAGTCGTATGCAGGCCGTGGTGGCCTTGTAGGTGGCACTTTTAAAAAAAATCCTGTTTTTTGCTTTCTTTTTTTGTTTCTAATTACTTATTTATTTTCTTTTACGATAATTCTTTTTGCTATTAAAGTTTGTAACAAAATTCTAATTACTTATTTATTTTCTTTTATGATAATTCTTTTTTGCTTTTAATGTTTTGAACAAAATTCTAATTACTTATTTATTTTCTTTTATGATAATTATTTTTGCTATTAGAGTTTGTAACAAAATTCTATATAATTTTAGTTTCAATAATACTAGAGGCAAAAACTGGATGCACTTCGTGTACAAAACGGACAATCTCTTTGGAAGTATCAGGGTTTCATACGGAAACACGTATGTTACAAAGGGATTTCATTTTTTTGAACTTATTTGAACTCCATAGTTTTCTGTGTTCAAAATGCATCATTCAAAGCCACATCATCAATTTACAACCCTTTCTGACTTCATTTGCTATTTTTCATGCATTTACTGAATATTTTGAGCTATAAGACCATGAAATTGAAAAGCATTAGAAATGAACTTTGAAAATGTTCCAAGTTGGCATGGTATCATCATTTAAGCCACATAGCATGTGCGAGAAAGTTGAGAGGGTTACGGCAAAACTGGATGCACTTTGTGTAAAAAACGGATAATCGCTTTGGAAGTATCACGGTTTCATACGGAAACTCGTCTGTTACAAAGGGATTTCATTTTTTTGAACTTATTTGAACTCCATAGTTTTTCTGTGTTCAAAATGCACCATTCAAAGCCACACCATCAATTTACAACCCTTTCTAACTTCGTTTGTTATTTTTCAGGCATTTACTGATTATTTTGAGCTATAAGACCATGAAATTGAAAAGTATTTGAAATGAACTCTGAAAAGGTTCCAAGTTAGCGTGATATCATTATTTCATCCACATAGCATGTGCGAGAAAGATGAGAGGGTTACGGCAAAAACTGGATGCACTTCGTGTACAAAACGGGCAATCTCTTTGGAAGTATATATGAGGGTTTCATACGGAAACTCGTCTGTTACGAAGAGATTTCATTTTTTTGAACTTATTTGAACTCCATAGTTTTTCTGTGTTCAAAATGCACCATTAAAATCCACATCATCAATTTACAACCCTTTCTGACTTCATTTGTTATTTTTCATGCATTTACTAATTATTTTGAGCTATAAGACCATGAAATTGAAAAGCATTTGAAATGAACACTGAAAAGGTTCCAAGTTGGCATGGTATCATCATTTCACCCACATAGCATGTGCGAGAAAGTTGAGAGGGTTACGGCAAAAACTGGATGCACTTCGTGTACAAAACGGACAATCTCTTTGGAAGTATGAGGGTTTCATATGGAAACTCGTCTGTTACAAAGGGATTTCATTTTTTGAACTTATTTGAACTACATAGTTTTTCTGTGTTCAAAATGCATCATTCCAATCCACATCGTGAATTTACAACCCTTTCTGACTTCATTTGTTATTTTTCATGCATTTACTGATTATTTTGAGCTATAAGACCATAAATTGAAAAGCATTTGAAATGAACTCTGAAAAGGTTTCAAGTTGGCGTGGTATCATCATTTCACCCACATAGCATGTGCGAGAAAGTTGAGAGGGTTACGGCAAAAGCTGGATGCACTTCGTGTACAAAACTGACAATCTCTTTCGAAGTATCAGGGTTTCATACGAAAACTCGTCTGTTACAAAGGGGTTTCATTTTTTTGAACTTATTTGAACTCCATAGTTTTTCTCTGTTCAAAATGCACCATTCAAAGCCACATCATCAATTTACAACCCTTTCTGACTTCATTTGTTACTTTTCATGCATTTACTGATTATTTTGAGCTATAAGACCATGAAATTGAAAATCATTTGAAATGAACTCTGAAAAGGTTCCAAGTTGGGATGGTATCATCATTTCACCCACATAGCATGTGCGACAAAGTTGAGAGGGTTACGGCAAAAACTGGATGCACTTCGTGTACAAAACGGACAATCTCTTTGGAAGTATCACGGTTTCATACGGAAACTCGCCTTTTACAAAGGGATTTCATTTTTTTGAAGTTATTTGAACTCCATAGTTTTTCTGTGTTCGAAATGCACCATTCAAAGCCACATCATCAATTTACAACCCTTTCTGACTTCATTTGTTATTTTTCATGCATTTACTGATTATTTTGAGCTATAAGACCATGAAATTGAAAAGCATTAGAAATGAACTCTGAAAAGGTTCCAAGTTGGCATGGTATCATCATTTCACCCACATAGCATGTGCGAGAAAGTTGAGAAGGTTACGGCAAAAACTGGATGCACTTCGCGTACAAAACGGACAATCTCTTTCGAAGTATCACGGTTTCGTATGAAAATTCGTCTATTACAAAGGGAATTCATTTTTTCAACTTATTTGAACTTCATAGTTTTTTTGTGTTTAAAATGCACCATTCAAAGCCACATCATCAATTTATAACCCTTTCTGACTTCATTTGTTATTTTTCATGCATTTACTGATTATTTTTAGCTATAAGACCATGAAATTGAAAAGCATTTGAAATGAACTCTGAAAAGGTTCCAAGTTGGCATGGTATCATCATTTCACCCACATAGCATGTGAGAGAAAGTTGAGAGGGTTTCGGCAAAAACTGGATGCACTTCGTGTACAAAACGGACAATCTCTTTCGAAGTATCAGGGTTTCATACGGAAACTCGTCTGTTACAAAGGGATTTTATTTTATTTAACTTGTTTGAACTCCATAGTTTTTTTGTATTCAAATTGCACCATTCAAAGCCACATCATCAATTTACAACCATTTCTGACTTCATTTGTTAATTTTCATGCATTTACTGATTATTTTGAGCTATAAGACCATGAAATTGAAAAGCATTTGAAATTAACTCTGAAAAGGTTCCAAGTTGGCATGGTATCATCATTTCACCCACATAGCATGTGCGAGAAAGTTGAGAGGGTTACGGAAAAAACTGGATGCACTTCGTCTACAAAACGGACAATCTCTTTCGAAGTATTAGGGTTTCATACGAAAACTTGTCTCTTAGAAAGGAATTTCATTTTTTTGAACTTATTTGAACTCCATAGTTTTTCTATGTTCAAAATGCATCATTCAAAGCCACATCATCAATTTACAACCCTTTTTGACTACATTTGTTATTTTTCATGCATCTACTGATTATTTTGAGCTATAAGACCATGAAATTGAAAAGCATTTGAAATAAACTCTGAAAAGGTTCCAAGTTGGCATGGTATCATCATTTCACCCACATAGCATGTGCGAGAAAGTTGAGAGGGTTACGGCAAAAATTGGATGCACTTCGTGTACAAAACGGACAATCTCTTTGGAAGTATGAGGGTTTCATACACAAACTCGTCTGTTACAAAGGGATTTCATTTTTTTGAACATATTTGAACTCCATAGTTTTTCTGTGTTCAAATTTCACCATTCCAAGCCATATCATCAATTTACAACCATTTCTGACTTCATTTGTTATTTTCCATGCATTTATTGATTATTTTGAGCTATAAGACCAGGAAATTGAAAAGTATTTGAAATAAACTCTGAAAAGGTTCCAAGTTGGCATGGTATCATTATTTCACCCACATAGCATGTGCGAGAAAGATGAGAGGGTTACGGCAAAAACTGGATGCACTTCGTGTACCAAACGGACAATCTCTTTGGAAGTATATATGAGGGTTTCATACGGAAACTCGTCTACTACAAAGGGATTTCACTTTTTGAACTTATTTGAACTCCATAGTTTTTCTGTGTTCAAAATGCACCATTAAAATGCACATCATCAATTTACAACCCTTTCTGACTTCATTTGTTATTTTTTATGCATTTACTAATTATTTTGAGCTATAAGACCATGAAATTGAAAAGCATTTGAAATGAACACTGAAAAGGTTCCAAGTTGGCATGGTATCATAATTTCACCCACATAGCATGTGCGAGAAAGTTGAGAGGGTTACGGCAAAAACTGGATGCACTTCGTGTACAAAACGGACAATCTCTTTGGAAGTACGAGGGTTTCATACGGAAACTCGCCTGTTACAAAGGGATTTCATTTTTTTGAACTTATTTGAACTCCATAGTTTTTATGTGTTCAAAATGCACCATTCCAAGCCACATCATTAATTTACAACCCTTTCTAACTTCATTTGTTATTTTTCAGGCATTTACTGATTATTTTGAGCTATAAGACCATGAAATTGAAAAGCATTTGAAATAAACTCTGAAAAGGTTCCAAGTTGGCATGATATCATAATTTCACCCACATAGCATGTGCGAGAAAGATGAGAGGGTTTCGGAAAAAACTGGATGCACTTCGTGTACAAAACGGACAATCTCTTTGGAAGTATGAGAGTTTCATTCGGAAACTTGTCTGTTATAAAGGAATTTTATTTTATTGAACTTATTTGAACTCCATAGTTTTTCGGTGTTCAAATTGCACCATTCAAAGCCACATCATTAATTTACAACCATTTCTGACTTCATTTGTTAATTTTCATGCATTTACTGTTTATTTTGAGCTATAAGACCATGAAATTGAAAAGCATTTGAAATTAACTCTAAAAAGGTTCCAAGTTGGCATGGTATCATCATTTCACCCACATAGCATGTGCGAGAAAGTTGAGAGGGTTACGGAAAAATCTGGATGCACTTCGTGTACAAAACGGACAATCTCTTTCGAAGTATTAGGGTTTCATACGGAAACTTGTGTGTTACAAAGGGATTTCATTTTTTTTGAACTTATTTGAACTCCATAGTTTTTCTGTGTTCAAAATGCACCATTCAAAGCCACATCATCAATTTACAACCCTTTCTGACTTCATTTGTTATTTTTCATGCATGTACTGATTATTTTGAGCTATTGAAATAAACTCTGAAAAGGTTCCAATTTGGCATGGTATCATCATTTCACCCACATAGCATGTGCGAGAAAGTTGAGAGGGTTACGGCAAAAACTGGATGCACTTCGTGTACAAAACGGACAATCTCTTTGGAAGTATGAGGGTTTCATACGGAAACTCGTGTGTTACAAAGGGATTTCATTTTTTTGAACTTATTTGAACTCCATAGTTTTTCTATGTTCAAAATGCACCATTCCAAGCCACATCATCAATTTACAACCCTTTCTGACTTTATTTGTTATTTTTCATGCATTTACTGATTATTTTGAGCTATAAGACCATGAAATTGAAAAGTATTTGAAATGAACTCTGAAAAGGTTCCAAGTTGGCAGTGGTGGCAATTTTAACACAACACATGATATCCATTACATCTAGGGCACAACATTACATTTGTTCAAGTTCACAACAGTGCACAAATGATAGAATTACATCTAGGACACAACACACTAGCAGAAACATAGCACAAATGATAGAAACACAACACACAAATGATAGAATTACATTTGTTCGTGGCATAAACCGGGGCTAAAGCCCCCGCTTCTAAACCGGTTCAAGGCATGAACCGGTACCAATGGATGTGGACCAGGAGCGCGGCCCATTGGTCCCGGTTCGTGCCTAGAACCGGGACAAATGGGTCCACACGAACCGGGACCAATGCCCACGAGGCCCCGTCCGGCCCCTGGGCTAATGAACCGGGACTATTGCCCCCCATGGGTCCCGGTTCATGAAGAACCGGGACTAATGGGCTGGCCAGGCCCGAACCAAAGCCCTATTTTCTACTAGTGAGACTCAATGACCATGAAGTCTCACCTGCCAGTCTCAATGACCATTAAAAGAATTTTCATATATAATAATTTTTTTGGAATGTTCATCTATAAAAGATATATCCACATGCTCCCTTTTTAGAATGTCAGTTTTTTTCCTTTTTATGTGATCCGTCCACATGTAACCTTTTTTCGTTTTTAGAATTTTTAGAATATATGTAAAATATTATTACATCTATGTCCAAATTGAGAAGCAAACAATTGATTTGGCACTTTATTTTAAATCATACTGTTTTTTGTAGCTTTTGTCATATTATTATCTATTTTGTTGTATCATCAAACAACAAGTTCACAGGGCCGGTCCGTACATATTCAGGGCCGTGGGCGAGACGACAAAATGGACAAATAAAAATTAAGAATATATTGTATTTTGAAAGCAATTCCCTAGATAGCATAGATTGGTGGTTCATAAAACTACATCATAATAGTATGGAAACAATATAGTTCTATGAGCACTCTTCTAAGTTGCACAAAGAGACTATCACCTCGCTCTTCAAAGTATGAAAACCTTGTGACAACTGATAGGAACTTGAACCGTTTATGTTCTTTTCACTTTCTTTTCTCATAGATAAACATTTTTTAGAACACATGTCATCAAACAATTACAGAAAAACTGTCACTAGAGGAAACAAAAGCACCTGAGTATGGGCATATGCCTTTATGTCGAATTGTTGATGTAGTTTGCAAGATCTGCAAGGCTGCAACACTCACCCCCGTCCCCCTTTCTCATGCCTGGATCCAATGAAGGTCCCAAGAAAAGGCCAACAAAAGAGTAGGAACTAGGAAGAGAAGATCAGAGGCGGAGAGGCGGGCTTTTAACAACGAATGAAAAGAGTACTCGATTAGGCGAAGGAGGAAGACGTACCATCTCTCATGTAGTGATGTCTCAAACGTTTATTGACGGGGAACGTTGAGGATGCAATGAGAGGTGATTGGGAAAGGGAATAGCACCATCGATCTCCACTAGTGGATGGCCGGGAGCACCACCTCGAATTTGGAAGTGCACGGAAGCGGCGGCGCAGTTCTCTAGGATTGGAGAATTTGGAGGAGGAGCCGAGGAGGCGAGGTGGTTGGAGGAGATCGATGGACTGCCGCAGCAGTGTAGCAAACTAGCAATCGAATCTTTCGGTCTGGGTGTGCTAGCTACGTGCTGGGCTTAGGCCTTTTTTCCTGTTATTTTTCTGGACCTAAAGAAGAAAATATCCTAATGTAGTCGACCTAAAGTTCACATTCTAAACTGTTTGTTGGATTTGAATCATATTTTGCATGGGGTATCTTTGAGGTAAAAGCCTTACGAAAAAAAAATCACGTAGACAGGCCTAACCCACGCACACAACTGAACTGGTGGTAAACCGTGGCTATCAAGCTAACCATTCGCAATTTACTCTCTTCGTTCCTAAATACAAGTTTTTCTAGAGGTTCAACTAATGAACTACATACGGATGTATATAGACATACTTTAGCGTATAGATTTATTTATTTTGCTCTGTATGTAGACACCTAGTGAAATATCTTAAAAGACTTAGAGGGTGCTTGGATCCAAGAGACTAAAACTAGTCTGACTAAAACTAGTCTCTTTAAGAGGCTAAAGTTCCAAGCACCCCTGACTAAAGAGAGGCTAAAACTAGTCTTGAGGCTAAAATCTTTTAGTAAGGAATACCCCTACTAAAATGTGCATTAGTCCTCTCTCTCCTCATTTAACTCCTCATGCAAGTTCTGGATTGGAGGGTTTGAAGGATAATAAATACTCATTAACTTGATTTTAGTCTCTTTAGTATTTGAATCCAAGCATGGGTGAGGATAGCAAGTTTTAGTCCCATTACTTTTAGTCATGGGACTAAAACGTATCCAAGCACCCTCTTATATTTAGGTACGGAGGGAGTATAAAGGTCGGTAAATCGTACACGAGTCAAACAACCACCAGTGCCTCACGCCGTAATCATCTGCTACGGCGGCGAGATGCCGCAGATCTTGGTAAAATGGGTTACCCGCACCGAGAAAACCTTTGCGGTGGAGGTCGAGAGGGGCGGCGACACCACCGTCGAGGAGGTCAAGCGGAAGATACACGCCATGGAAGGCTTCCTGCCGAGAGAGCAGCGCCTGGTCTTCGCCGGGAAGCAAGGGCGCGACGGCGAGACCCTCGCCGACTGCGGCGTCTCATTCGGTGCCGACGGCGACGCCGCGACGCCGCCGCTCTTGTATCTGGTCATCTGGTCCTATTCTCTGGGGAGGTTCGTGTATTGGGAGCGGCACGTCGACATGGCCGCACGAGCCGGGAGGAGCAGCGGGGAGGATTAGTTTTTTCTTTCTTTAATTCCCTTCTTGTATTAATCTTCTATACGAAGTATATGCATCTGGATTAGATTACTATCATGCTATATAAGTATCTTACTGGGCTCGTTGGCTACACGCCTACACCTTGTATCCTTTTCTCCTTGTCCATAACCATGACCATAACCATCTATACACACAAAAAGTCTGGAGTTCAAATAAGTTCAAAAAAATAAAATCCCTTTTATATCAAATCTGTTTTTGATTAAAACAGACATTTCAAATAACGTAAAACCTACCAAATTGAATATAATGATAAAACACAGTAGGGAAATTCTATTTAGAAGCGCCGCATGATGGACATTCCGTGCAGCGGCTTGCATCCTTTCTTCTCATGCATGCATGCATGCAATGATGTCATGCGATTCTTTTTAAATGATCGGAATTCAAAAACTTTTATCTCTTAAACCGTTAATTCGATCGATGATTCGTTTTCGCCGTTGACTTTGTTTCGATAAAAGCTTTAAAACTAGATCCCATGTCGACATGTTTTGACAACTTTTTTTTGCTCGTACTTACCACATTTGCTGTACTTACTTGTCATATTAGTAAGTACTTACTTGTCTGATAAAAAATAACTTAATCGCCAAATTTTTTGGAAACTGCGTATAAATATGACATCTAGACATAATCAAAATGGCAAGCACAAACAATTTTTTTAGACGATTACGCGTAAAAATATGACAACTCAACATATTTAAAATCGGTGACCACAAAAAATATTTTTTGATCATCGTTTATAAATATGATAACTCGACATAGTTAAACTAACAAACACACAAAATATTTTTTTTGACAAAGTTGTATGTAAATATGACAAGTTTGCATATTTAAATTGACAAACACAACCTATGACAATGCTTTTATATCATGTATAATGAAAACTGTTACATGGTTTTGTACGAAAAAACATTAAAAATGTCAATTAAGTTAAATTTTTCAGGCAAGTAAGTGATTAATAATATGGCAAGTGGGGTCAAAAAATGTGGCAAGTATGGATGAAAAAAAATAGTTGACGGAACATGTCGACATGTGATCTAGTTCCGAAGAACTCGTCGAGAGAAAATCAATGGTGAAAGCGGATCATCGATTGAATTGACGGTTTTGTAGATAAAACTTTTTAAATTTTAAAATCAAAAGGAATCTTGGTGACATCATTGCATGCATGTAGCAGTTTTCATTATACATAATGATATCATTGCACGCATGCATGCATGAGAGAGATATGTAATGGGTGATTAACAGGAGATTAATTTTTGCATTCAAATGTGATTAAGTGAGCCGCCGCACGGCAAGACGGAGGTGCGGCGCCGCTCCCTAGCGTTGTCCAACACAGTAATAGTAAATAGCAGGAAAAAGAATCCCTCAAAAAATCTATTTTTAGTAAAGTTATTCACAAAATAAAATAAATAAAGTAAAAAACGAAACATAAAAAGTAGATTTAAAAAACAAATGCCACTTACTCGGCCACCACGGCGTGAATACGACTAGAAACCCAACTAGATAGTTGGGCCAGGATTTAGGCCCGCAATAGGCTCACATGTAGTGATAGATTAGGCCCGCAAGCCTGTAGTTCGGAGGAGCTCGACAGGGTGTGCGCACCAGCGTTTATAAACCACTCCTGAGCTCTCTCGGCTAGCGAGGTGGGACTAAACATGCAACCACACCGCGGTTGTGGCACACACATGCCTTTCGTGTCGGTTGGTGACACAAACCGGGACTAAAGGTCTCTTCTTCCCGCCTTTGGGCTGCTGAAAATTGACCTTTAGTCCCGGTTTGCGGCACCAACCGGGACGAAAGGGTGGCATTGGTCCCGGTTTGTGCCTCCAACCGGGACCAAAGATTTTCGCATATAAGGCGGGAGTTGTCAAAATTTCCCCAAAACTCTAACATTTGCCCCGACTCCATCAGGCTGCCAAAGCTCGCCGCCGCCCCCGAGCTAGTCCTCATCGTCGTCGCCGCCCCCAATCCAGTCCTCCTCGTCGTCGCCGCCGTCCCCGAGCCCGTCGTCCTCGCCACCCCGAGCCCGTCGTCGTCGTCGCCGCCCCGAGTCCATCAGCCCCGGTGAGCTCCTCCGCTACCTAATTAAATTGCTACCTAATTAAATTGGAGTTTGCATATTTGTTTCTCTATTCCTGCAAATTTGTTTCTCTATTCTTGCCCATTGCTACCTAATTAAATTGAAATTTGCAAACAAATCATCAACGACGTATATTAATTCCAGATTTATTCTTTAAATAGTAGGGCTTTAATTAGTTGTATAAATTGTTCTCGACGTCGACGATGCCCATCCCGCATCCTCGTCATCGACTCGGTGACGACCACCTGCTTGATAAGCGCCAGCATGTGCGGTACTGGGCTCCGCCGGGCTGGCACAGGGATGTGCTACCTTCTGGGGCGTGCATCTTGGCGAGGAATCAGACTCCCGTCATCGACCCAGAGCTTCTTTGGTGGAGGTCGCGTGGGCCACTTTCTGTGCGGAGGCAACCGGCCCCCGAGGAGGAGGTACTTCGCCGTGTGAGGGAAGAGGACGAGCACGTCCGTCGCTACTTGGTTGCGTTGGACGCCAGGTTCTCCAAAACCTGGCACGTTCTTCAGGAATCTCACCCGAGCTATGATCCTGCTATGGTTCCTTAACTGTGGGTTTCCATCGTCCGTGCCTCAGTACGACGACAACTCTTTGGGTGATCAGTTTGATGATGAACCGCGAGTAGAAGAGATTATACTAGAGATGTATTCGAGATTATATTCGATAAAATTCGAGATGTATTAAGTTGATTATTGGTTTTAACTGAAAGAAAACATTTTTGCCTCTTGAGATCTATAGCATTATATATCATAACGTACATATACAAACTATTCAACATTTGGAAATGAAATATAAAAAAGTTTGTGCATGTTTAAAACATAGAAGTTCGTGTAATTCGGTTATTCATACAAGGAGCTGAAAGAATTGCAGAAACTATGTATCAAAGATACTTGGAACAAGAACAATTGTTGGGGGAGATAATTCTCGACGGAGGTGATTTCTTGTCGTATCTCAACGACACCAATGGTCTGGATGGAGAGGATGACAGCTCGGGTGATCGAAAAATGGAGGAGGAAGGACATGATCATGATGGCTCCGGTGACTGAATGCCGGAGGAAGGACATGATCATTATGGCTCCGGTGACCGAATGCCGGAGGAAGAAGCAGACCATGATGACGGCTCCGGTGACCGAACGGAGGAGGAAGCTGTTGCAAAGTCCGACGAGGTATATATATTAATTAAGCCTGAAGGTATGTACATATATTAACTCTTCTTTCTTCTTTTATAGCCCTCCGGATCGATCCAAACTTCGGTAAAGAAACGAGGACCGAAGAGAAGGTTGCGCATGGATGAGAAGTTCACGATGACATCACTCGCGGACGATGGCCTACCGATTCTACCCATTCAGACCATGGACACATTTTCTACTGTGTGCGGAGCTATTGTTAGGGACAACATCCCGATCAGCATCAAGCAATGGAATAAGCCTAAGGGCGATAACGTCCCTGAAGGTGATTATGTCACCGATAGCAGAAAGATGATCTTTGGACCGCGCTGAAGACAAATTTCACACTACCGCCAGCGGAGGATCCGAATAAGCCAGTTATAGAGCCATTGGTCAAGGCGTGCGCTCTTAAGAAGATGGCACATCTATTTAGGAGGTGGAAGAATGCTTTGAAATCAATGTTTGTCGACAAAGGGAAGACTCTAGAATTCATCGGCCGATTTCACAAGATAAGAGATCACTGGCCCGCATTTGTGGCCTACAAGACATCGGACAAGAGTAAGAAAATGTCAGAGACAAACAACAACAATGTTGTAAAGAAGCAGTTTCACCATCACACGGGGTTAGGTGGATACCTCAAAGCCCAGCCGTTCTGGGACAAAGCTGAGAATGACGTGATTGCTAAAGGGGTTGAACCACACACATTGAATTGGCCAGACCGTTCAAGGACTTGGTTCTTCGGGGTTGGGGGAACTTTTGACCCTGAAACAGGGAAGTGCCATTGGACGGACGAGCAACTTGCAATACCCATCAACATGCTTCAGAAGTATATCACTGCAGCGCAGGAAGGGACGTTCATTCCCGACAGAGGGAAGGACGAGTTTACTCAGGCCATAAGGAATGTTGAGCACCCTGGACGAACACGAGGCACACCAGGCTCCGTTCCATGGAAGGTTGGGTTTCCCGACGCAGGCGGTTACAGAAGCTGGGAGAGAAAGAGGAAAGCGGAGCTGAGCGACATGCAGAAAATCAATGCAAGACTACAAAAGCTTGAGTAACTTGAGAGCGAGTGAGCTGCCGACTAATCATCTCAGCGGCACGAAGCTACCCCAGAAGGTACCCCGCCATCTCAGCGGAGAAGCAGCGTGGCTTCCACGGAGCCCTTCAGCATGACTTCACGGCTCCAAGCTACCCCCCGTGGATACTATCATAGAGGATCAACATTGCGAGCTTATGATGAAATGTCGGAACCTCACTTTCAAGGCGGTTGTCGGCTCTGTTTGCCTCCTCAACCGAATGAAACTTTTCACTGCCTTCCGATTCCACATGGCTATGCTGTTGTGATGGAGGGATTTGAGGAGCTCGAGCTCGAGCTTAACTACTACATTCCGATTCCACATGGCTATGATGTACTACTGGCTCTAGAAAAACTGATTGCACCATAAATACAATCTACCAACATAATAGCAAAGGTCAAGCTATTTAGCTGAGGGGGCCAATCCCCCCCCCCCGCCCAGTGTTTGATCTAAGTTATGAAAAAATATATTAAAAGAACATATAAATTAGTTTAATTTTAAACCTCATATTCTTCATCTTGTTATTCTGATCTGTTGGATACCATTACATGGATTTGTTTTTAATGTGTAGCCGATGAACCTAGAACCGAGACCTTCATCACTAACGATGAAAAGTCCCTTGGTGCTCCAAGATCGACCCACACTGCTCCTACTTTGGATACCACTCATGACGTGTTAAGAGTGCGAAGGATGCGCTCAGCTCGACCGTTCTGTTGTGAAGTGTATGGGCAAGTGAGATGAATAATCGTGCCATGTGTGGTGAGGAGAGTACGAACAACCAGGTTGTCGAATTCCTTCCCATTGTATGTTTGGAACGCAAGAATGGGACGCCCAAACTGCGTAGATACGTAGGAGAAAAACGTAGCAAGGGTGGTGATGGCATCAGACTTGCGCCGCAATGGAAAGGTCGACACATAGTGCAAAAAATCATCGAGAATGACAAGATAGTAGGAGTAGCCCGTATTACATGCAACAGGAGAGGTCCACACATCGCTATGAATTAATTCAAAAGGGTATGAAGCAACATGAGAAGAACCAAAAAAAGGGAGACGGGTATGTTTGCCTAGGCGACAGGCGTGGCAAGAGTGATTCTCTTTCTTATTACATGTGAAAGAAAAACTGCTAAGAATATGACGAAGAGTGGCTGGGTTGGGATGACCCAAGCGAGTGTGCCAAAGATCCACCCCGGTGGCGTGAGCGACAGGAGCGGCGGAGGTGGAGGAGGCAGTGGAGCCGACCGGGTAGAGGTCGTCAGGACTGTCACATCGGTGAAGCACCATCCTGGTACGGGCGTCCTTGACAGAGAAACCAAACATGTCAAATTCAACAGTGACATGATTTTCATGTGTAAAGTAGCAAACGGAAACAAGGTTTTTGATAAGGTTAGGAGAAACTAAGATGTTGGATAAAGAGAGGGGTGTGGAGGAGGAGCGAAAAGAAGCATGTCCTATATGAGTAATGGGTAGAGAAGAACCGTCACCGACGGTGATGCGAATAGAAGTGTTGACGGGATAAGAGGTGTGGAGAGTACCGGGATGAGCAGCCATGTGGGCCCTAGCACCGGTATCCTTATACCAGTCACCGCCGCTAGCGTAGTTTGTCGGAGTAGGTGCGGAGTGCAGCGCCGCAAGCAAGGACGGCTCCCAGGGGGGCAGGGGAAGCCCGCCGGACTGCGTAGACTGGCCTCCAGACTAGGCCGGCTGGCCGAGTGAGAGAGCGTCGTACGGCACTATGTACGACTGGGGCACGGTGTACAATGACCGACCCAACGACGATCGGGGTTCGAGGAGACCGGGAGCAGGGGCACGGGGAACCGGCATGGAGTAAGCGTGGACCACGCCAGTCCATGGATTCTGCTCGGCGTACCATGGAGCCGGTTGCTGCTGTGGAGGGCAAGGCGCGCCACCCGGAGCGTCGTTCGGCTGCTGCTAACGCCCACCGCGCCGACCACCGCGACGGCGGCCATTCCCAGACTGGGCTGGCTGCGGTGGCTGAAGGGCAGCCGACTTCTGGAAGGCCGGCTGTGGGGGAGCCGGCCATGGAGGGGCAAGTCCACCGCGAGTGGCGGTGGTGAGAGCCGCATGCGTGGCCCGGATCCGCGCCATCTTCAAGCCGTGTTCCTCTAGCTTGAGGTACGCCACAACCTTGGCGAAGGTCGGCTCCGTGATAAGAGTCAGGTTGGAGGAGGCGTTTCCGAAGTCGTCGTTGTGGCCGGCTGTGAGGGTGCTGATGAGGAGCTCGTCACTGATCGTCTTGCCAAGATCACGTAGCTCGTCGGCAAGCTTTTTGAGGTGCATGCAGAAATCATCAATGGATGAATCAAGCTGCTCGCACCCATAAAACTCGCCGTGGAGGAGGACCTTGCGCTAGAGTTTGTTGTCGGTGAAAAGATCGTTGAGCTTGATCCAGACGGTGTAGGCGTCGTCCTCGTCGCACACCACTGTGCGAAAGAGATCTTTGGAGATGGTGAGGTAGAACCAGCGGATGATGGTGGCGTCAAGGATCATCCAGTCCTCGTCGTTCACCATGAGGGCCGAGTCCAAGGTGCCGTCGATATGGCAGTGAAGGAAGTACTCACGGAACACCAGGGAAAAGTACCTCTTCCAGTCGGAGTGTGACATCCTCGACTTTTGCTACAGTAGTGATTGTAATTAAGCTACAGTGATCAACCGCTAATGATGCCACGTCCTCGAATTTCCATCTCAGACCCGCGTTGATTCGAGTTTTGTCCGGATTCAAAATTTGAAGACAAACGAAGAGTACGTTATGAGTTCATTGCAAAGATTAAAAGAATATATATGTAAAAAAAAGGAAAGTATTAAAGAAATAATAATGATAAAAGAAAGAAAAGAAAACTGAAAGAAAGGAATAATAAAAAGGAAAAAGGTAAAACAAAACAAAGTAAATCAAAAAAAAAAGAAGCAACCCCAACCGGCCCAACTGGGCTCAAGGCCCACCCGGCCCCCACCCCCATCCCGCAACCCTAGCCCCCCCTGGCGGTCAAGCCACTACCACGCCAACTCCCTCCCCCCCGGACGCCGCCGCCAGCCACCCCCCCTCGTGGGGGGCCCCACCCCACGCGCCGACAGCGCCATCTCCTCCCGCGGCGAGCCTCGGCCGCCCCTCGGCCTCCTCCTCCCGCGGCGAGCCCCGGCTGCCTCGGCCTCAACCTCGCCGGCCTACCAACCGCCGCCCCCGTCGGCCTTCTCCCGCTCGGTCCGGGAGGGACCGGGCAGGGAGACATCACCAACTCACCGGATCCGACAGGATCCGACCGGCTCCCCCTCGCCGGCACGTCACCACCATCGTCACCGTCACCGTCACCGCCTCCACGCCGTCTCCACCTTCACCTTCGTGCGAACTCCGGCTTCACCGGGCCGTCACGTCACCGTCGGTGAGCCCCTCCTCGGGCTCCTCCCACCGTGTCGTTCTCCTCGACGTCCCGGTTCCGTTCCGGCAAACAGGGCCTCGATCCGTCGACGGTGGACTCCGGTAGAAGGATTTGAGTATTTGGTTCCTCTAGATGGTGTTAGCAGAGAGAGTTCTGTGTCTGTTAACACACAGAGATGAGTACTGAGAGAAAAGAAAAAGAAATAAAAACAAAGGTTGTATTCCGTATGTATGTATGAGATGTGATGTATGTATTTGCGTATATGGATATTTAGAGAAATACGGTATTTGCACGGTTAGGTATCTAATAAAAATAGATGAGTAAATGGCCTAGGGTCACTTACCGGTGGGGCCAATGCACCCGGGTCTATGACAGGGAGGCCCCACGCGATAGTTAATACAAATTATAAAAATAATGTTTTTCTTAAATAAATAAATAAATAAATATTTTAGTTAAAATAATTAATTAACATAATTAGAGTATGACACGTGGGTCCCTCGTTGAATTAATCTGATTAATAAATAATTAATCTTAATAAAAACTTGTGCCTATGACGTTCGGGACCCGCAGGTCAGTTGACCAGTCAACTGCTGATGTCAACATGACATCGCGATGATGTCATAATGGAATTTTATTAAATCTTTTAAATCTGTTTTTAATTCCTAAATAATTAATAAAACTTTGAAAATTAATATAAAATAATCCGTAAGTCAGATCGAAATAATTTTAACATGAAAGTTGATCAGCAAAGCGAGACGAACCCGGATACACGGCCCGTTCGTCTGTCACGCGTCCCTAGCATAGCAAACATGGAACTTTCCATCGTTTCCAGTGTAACCGGTAGTAGCCCGAGACCCGGAAAATATCGTCAGATATTCTTCCGACCCGTCTATGACGGATGTTCCTGCGTTAGCTCATGTCTAGCCTGCATCTTTCCATGTCATGCTTTGTGTTGCATCGGTGCTATTATTTATTGTTTCTTCCCCCTCTTCTTACCGGTAGACCCCGAGACTGACGCTGCTGCCGGGTACATCTACGACCCTGCCGATCAGTCCTTTGCCGCAGAGCAGCAAGGCAAGCAAACTCCCCTTGATCATTCCTATATCGCCTATGTCTTTCTTCCTACTGCTTGCATTAGTATTTTTGCTACTGTTGTAGTTAGCTCCTATATCTGATGCATAGCCTGTTTTTGATGAACTGCTACTTTCAGTCATGTACCTTTAATATGCTTAGTATAGGTGGAGCAGTCATCCCCTCTGACCCCGTAGCTCAGTTGCCCCGCTTGTTTTCAATTCTCGATCTCTGATCGACGAGCCAGCCCCGACACAGCACATTCACCCCCCTTCGTTGTACGACGCTATAGGGATACTATCGGGTACCGAGGGTGACACCTCACTAAGTACTCCTGATGATATCTCTGTAGTATAGCTAGTCGGTCGTGGTTATCGAGGGTGATTCCTCTTTCACCATTCCCGATGACGCCTCTGTCGTGCAACCCCGCGAGTGTGGGACCCCCGAGGGTGATTCCTCTAAGCCCACCTTGACGGGTACATTGTTCGGGATCCAACGAGGGTGATACCTCGGATTCCCCCCGATGTTACGACCACACAGTTACTCGACCATGTTACTGGGATCATTGGTGATTAGTTGTAAGACGGGTGGATTCCCGCGAGACTGTGTTGTTGGCCTAATTAAAATGTTAATGGATTTGGGTATTTGATCTGGGTTGGTCGGAGACCTTTTCGCACTAACCGGCTACGCGGGAAGAATTATGGGTACTCGGCGTCGCGGTATCAGCCGAAGCTTTTCAGATGCCAGTAGTGTAGCGGCACGCGCCCGAGTGGTCCCGAGATGCATCGCGCTTGTGATTAAGGGATGCTAGGACTGACGTCGGCCGCCCACGCCACGTGCAGGAGCGTGAAGGGGAACTGGGCCCATGAACCCTTTGTGCTTAGGTTTTAGACCGGCGGGCTGGCCTCTCTGATTAGTCTTAGGTGGGGCTGCGACGTGTCGATATTCCGAGGCCGGGCAGGACCCAGAAAAGTATGTCCGGCCAGAGTGTTATCGAGCGTGACGGGACATGTGGTGCACCCCTGCAGGGATGAAAATTAACTATTCGGATAGCCGTGTCCACGGTTACAGGACGACTTGGACTTGTGCCCCGATCTTTTACAACTACAATTATTACTTAACTGGAATTAGTTTGCCTCGGGATTGCTTCCTCGCAGGGAGTCGAGGGAGGATCTTTAGGCGTGACCTCATTTTAATATTGCTGCAACAATATGACTATTTATGTGTTACCCCTGTTCTACTCTCGTCTATTGCTGCAAGACCCCGAAGATGCTAGTCTTCGATAGGACTAGGTCTTCTCTCCCTATTCTCGCATTGCTGCAGTCAGTCCACTTTTAACCCCCTTCTTTGATACTGATGCATAATTAGAATAGTTCTGATGTAAGACTTGCGAGTACTTTGGATGAGTACTCACCGCTGCTTTGCTTCTCCCTTGTCCCCTTGATCCGTTTGCTGCGACCAGATGATGAAGCCCAGGAGATGGAGGTCCCCGCCGCCGACGACTGCTACCCCGACGGTGCCTACTACTACGTGGAGGCCGCTGATGATCAGGAGTAGTTAGGAGGTTCCCAGGCAGGAGGCCTCGCCTCGTTCGATCGTTGTATCTTTTGTGCTAGCCTTCTCTAAGGCACCCCATGTTTTATGTCTGTACTCAGATATTTGTTGCTTCCGCTGACTCGTGTGTTTATCGAGCTTTCGTATTCTAGCCCTCGAGGCCCCTGGCTTGTAATATGAAGCTGATGTTATTTTATTTGTGTCTAGAGTTGTGTTGTGATATCTCCCCGTGAGTCCTTGGGTTTGATCGTACGCATTTGCGTGTATGATTAGCGTACGATTAAGCCGAGGGCGTCACAAGTTGGTATCAGAGCCAACTGCCTGTAGGTAGCCCCCTTTCCAACTCCTTGGCCGAAGTTGAGTCTAGTGTTTGAAAAACTTTACTAACATTGATGTTGTGGCTTACGGGCCCACATCTCAATTGGGTGGTATTAGTATCTTTTACTCCTTTTCTATACTCTGGGCTCTACTTTCTCTTCTCTTTCGGGTCAAAGATTTTACTAACTCTAACATTAGGTTCTCGAATCACATCAATCCGGAGTGCTGGACTATCTACTCTTTTTCTCCTGAATATGTATTACACACACTGTCATTGACATCCGTCAATCTTATTTTCAGATGCGTCCCGCAAGACAGCACGTGCGCCTGACACAGGCCACTGAGACGACTGGGTTCCCGGCCATTTTGGTCGATCTCCTGACCAGGCTGGGATATCGCTGGTACCCCGAGTACACTGTGTTCGAGGATTTTCGCGAGTACAACCAGTGCCAGTACCAGGCTGAGGTTCGCATCTTCGACCAGAGGGGCGGCGAGACCCTCGAGCGCCACGTGTTCTGTGGTATTGGAGTGTCGGTCGAGATGGTCGTCCATGATGCGGCCTACATCACCATCACCCGTCTCCGTGGAGCGTACCCTCACCTGGAGGAGAGCCCTTTCAGATACATCCCGCATGCTCCTGCTGGGGATGAGACTGGGTCTGATCTCACTGCCTACGCTTCTGACGTTCGGGAGCGCAGCGACCGTTCCTACGTCGCTGTCTGCGCCCCCTACGTGACGCGTCGGTACGACGTGCGGATTCTGGTGCAGTACACTGAGACAATGGATCGTGCTTTCCGAGCTCTGACTGTGGAGTTGTATGCTACGCGCGCTCGTCTTTACGACGCGTTGACAGAGCTGCAGCCATCACACTGTCCGAGGGTTCCACCTATGCGCATCCGCGAGCCGAGCAGGACAGAGCTACCATCAGCTCTCGAGTGGACTGATGTTGGGGGTAGAACCCCTGCACTTGGACCTCAGCTGCTCGACTGGATGCGGTACCCTCACCAGAGTCACAACGGGACACAGGGTCCTGTCCCTACCTTCTATCACCGCCAGCTACCAGGATTCGATCGTCCTCTCCGACGTTGATGTAGCCTTATCGCTACATCTCGTTGTGGTACTCTTCCACCGCGTGCCTGCGCGCCGCCTAGTGAGTCCAGGGTATCGTCAAATGCGTCCGGGCTATCGCCAAATTTCGAGTTTTTAATCGTTAGTCTGTAATCGAACTTATGTATGTGTCTGTATGTCGAACTCAACTACTATGGAGTATCTATCGCATTTCCCTTTCATTATGCTTGATTACTTCATGAATGCGTGCGATGCCTTTCAATTACTTTAAGCTAAACTCCCCCTGCTAAATATTTAACAGGATGGTTAGACCAGTTGGCCGCCCGCGTGGCCCTGCCAACGATGCACCACCCCCGCCTCCTGAGTATATGGCGGGGATGATCCAACAGTTTGAGCTGAACCGCCAGTTTATGCAACGGCTCATGGATCAGTTCCAAAGGCCGAACATGAACCAACCGCAAGGCGTGACACTGCAAGACTTATGTCGTCTCAACCCTGCGATCTACCGCAGCTCAAGTCAGCCTCTTGATGCTGATGACTGGCTCCGTGACATTTCTTACGAGCTAGAGTCTGCCAATGTGCCCTTGGCGAGCTATGTCAACTTTGCCGCCTACTTTCTGAAGGGTCCCGCTGCTCAATGGTGGGACAGCCACAGGCGCTCTCAGCCCGATGGAACTATCATCACTTGGGCAGAGTTCAAGGCTGCTTTCCGTGCTCGATACATTCCCCAGGGAATCATGGACCGGAAGAAGCGTGAGTTCCGCAACTTGGTCTAGGGCAACAAGACTCTGGATGCTTATCAGCGGGAATTTCTGGAATTATCTCGCTATGCTGAAGAAGACATTGCGACTGATGCACGCAGGCAGGAGAAGTTCCGTGAAGGCCTCCACCCTGATATCGAGCTGACACTCCTCGTTCAGGACTATGCTGACTTCGCCACCCTGGTGAACAAGGCTATTCAGGTTGAGACTGGTCTGCAGGAATACAAAGATAGCAGCAAGCGCAACCGTGACATGGGCTCATCTTCGGGCTCATCTGCACAGAAGCGGAAGATCTGGATTCCCAACAACATGTACCATGCACCTGCTCCTACTCCGAGGCCGTCCTATGCTGCACCTCGCCTGCCTCCTCCACCACCTAGGCAGCCGAGGCTTCCAGCTCCACCACCTCGAGTTCCTCCTTCCCGTCCTGAGGACGGGCTGTGCTTCAAGTGTGGCCGTCCAGGTCACCGTGCTAGAGACTGCAGGCAGAATCAGAATCAGCTGGCACTTCCCGCAACTGGCCGTGGCAACAACCAGAACCGCAACTTCAACGCTAAGCCTGCTTATGTTCGTGGTCAGGCCAACAACATTGATATGGGTCAAGCTCAAGACCAGCCTGCTACCGTGATGGGTACACTTCTTGTTAACTCAGTACCTGCTTCTGTATTGTTTGATACAGGAGCATCGCATTCCTTTATGTCGGAAAATTTTGCATACATGCATGACATTAGGAGCGAAGAGATGAACATCCCGATAGTGGTAAACACCCCTGGGGCGAATGCCGAACCTCTGTGGTTTGCCCCCATGTTCTAGTTGAAATTGAAGGATTAGAATTCCTTGCCAACCCCATCCTACTAAAGTCATCCAACATTGATCTCATATTGGGGATGGACTGGTTGAAAGCTCATACGGCATCGATCGTTTGTGCCACCAAGACCGTCCACCTCCTACACCCTTCAGATGAACTAGTAAGCTACCATGCTCATCTCGTCCGTAATGCTGAGGCACGGCTGTACGCTTTGAATGCATTAAATGCGTCGCCTCTTGAAGGGATTGAAAACATACCAGTGGTCCAAGAATTCCAAGATGTCTTTCCAGAAGAACTTCCGGGGATTCCCCCTGCTCGAGCTGTCGAGTTTGTCATTGACTTGGTACCCGGTACCACTCCTATTGCCAAGCGTCCTTATAAAATGCCACCACATGAACTCCTTGAACTTAAGCAAGAAATTGACAACTCGCTCCGTCTGGGTTTTATCCGTCCGAGTTCCTCTGCTTGGGGAGCACCTTCTCTCTTTGTTAAGAAGAAGGATGGGACAAATCGATTGGTTCAAGACTATCGTCCTATCAACCAGGCCACTATTCAGAACAAATATCCTCTCCCGCGGATAAATGATTTGTATGATCAACTTGCTGGTTCCACCGTTTTCTCTAAGCTCGACTTGAGATTGGGATACCACCAGATCCGTGTTCGCAAGGAGGATATTCCAAAGACCGCCTCTGTTACTCGATATGGATCATACGAGTACATCGTCATGTCCTTCGGCTTAACCAATGCACCGGCAACCTTCTCTCGATTGATGAATTATATATTCATGGACTACCTCGACAAATTTGTCGTGGTATATCTGGATGATATTCTGGTGTTTTCGAAGAACAAAGAAGAGCATGCTGAACATCTTCGCCTTGTACTAGATAAGCTTCGGGAGCATAAACTCTATGCGAAGTATTCCAAATGTGAGTTCTGGCTAGACGAAGTGACTTACCTTGGTCATGTGATCTCCAAGGATGGTATTGCGGTCAACCCCGAACGAATTCAAGCTATTCTTGACTGGACTCCCCCGAAGAATATCAAGCAAGTCAGAAGTTTTCTCGGACTCGCCAGTTATTGCCGTCGATTCGTCGAGAACTTCTCCAAGATTGCGAAGCCCTTAACCAACCTGCTTCACAAAGGTGTTAAGTATGAATGGACTGATAAATGTCAGGAAAGTTTCCAGGCGCTCAAGGACAAACTGACGTCCGCTCCAGTACTTGCTCCTCCAGATACGAAAAGGGATTTCCTCATATACTGTGATGCTTCTCGTCAAGGAATAGGTTGTGTCCTAATGCAGGATCGCAAGGTGATCGCTTATGCTTCACGTCAACTGCGTGCTCATGAAGAGAACTACCCAGTTCATGATCTCGAGCTTGCCGCAGTCATTCATGCATTGAAGGAATGGCGACAATACCTTGTCGGTAATCGCTGTGAAATCTACACCGACCATCAAAGTCTGAAGTACTTGTTCACTCAACCGGAGCTGAACCTGCGTCAACAAAGATGGATGGAGCGTATAGCAGATTTTGACTGTAGTATATCATATACCCCTGGCAAGGCTAATGTAATGGCTGATGCCTTAAGTCGCAAGTCATACTGCAACCACCTCCAGGTTCATCAGGTTCACGATCGTCTGCAAGAGGAATTCCGTAAGCTGAACGTCCACATTGTTCCTCAGGGTTACCTTGTTCCGCCTCCTGAAGAGTATCAAAAGATGAACCTTCGTGTTGTTAATCAGGGTTCCCTCAGTAACCTAGTGGTTGAACCAGATCTTGTGAGCTCCATAAATAATATACAAAACTTTGACGATGATGTCGACAGGATTAAGAGCTATATTGCGAAGGGTAAACCCTCCTTTTTCACTGTTGATGAAGGTGGCGCCTTGTATTTCAAGGGTCGCCTATTCGTCCCAAATAAGAAGGAAAATCTCAGGATGACTGGGAAGGTGATGGAAGAAGCTCATGACACACCATTGTCTATTCACCCGGGTAGTACCAAGATGTACCAAGACATCCGACAAAGATTCTGGTGGCCCAATATGAAACAAGACATTGCATGCTATGTGGCAGAATGTGATATATGCCGGCGTATCAAAGCAGAACACCAAAAGCCTGCTGGAACTCTGCAACCTATCTCTATTCCTGAGTGGAAATGGGACCACGTTGAAATGGACTTCGTCACTGGTTTTCCCAGATCTCAGAAAGGTAATGATGCTATTCTTGTCGTCATTGATCGACTGTCCAAAGTTGCACATTTCCTGGCCGTCAAGGAAACGATTAATGCTAGTCAACTGGCAGATCTTTATATGTCAAGAGTTGTTTCACTTCACGGTATTCCGTTGGTAATCAGTTCGGACCGTGGCAGTTTGTTCACTTCAAAATTCTGGGAAAGTTTTCAAAAGGCTATGGGGACTCATCTGTCTTTCAGCACTGCATTTCATCCTCAATCCCAGGGACAAGTTGAACGAGTCAACCAAATTCTCGAGGACATGCTTCGATCTTGTGTCATTTCTTTCGGTAAGAAATGGGAGGAATCTCTCCCGTATGCCGAGTTCTCCTACAACAATAGCTATCAAGCTAGTCTGAAGATGGCCCCTTTCGAAGTATTGTATGGACGAAGGTGTCGAACTCCTCTGAATTGGTCAGAAACTGGGGAACGATCACTCTTCGGTCCGGATATTATTCAACATGCCGAAGATCAAGTCCGCATTATTCATGAGAATCTGAAGGCTGCTCAGTCTCGTCAGAAGAGTCAGTATGACCGTCATCATCAAGATATGGTCTATCAACCTGGCGAAAAGGCTTATCTTCGTGTCACACCAATGAGAGGTGCACACCGTTTCGGAATCAAGGGCAAGTTAGCTCCTCGTTATATTGGTCCTTTCACTGTTCTCGAAAGGCGTGGAAGAGTGGCTTATCAATTGGAACTGCCGGCGAACCTTTCTCAGGTTCACGATGTCTTCCATGTTTCTCAGCTCCGTCGCTGCTTCAAGGACCCTATTCGAGCAGTGGATCACGATATGCTTGAGCTACAACAAGACCTCTCTTATAAAGAGCATCCAATCCGCATTCTCGACCAAGCTGAACGTAAAACTCGTCGCAAGGTCACTAAGTTCCTTAAGGTGCAGTGGTCAAATCACTCTGAAGATGAAGCCACTTGGGAACGCGAGGATCATCTTCGTGATGAATACCCCGGGCTCTTTCCTTCTACCTCTTAATTCTCGGGACGAGAATTCTTGTTAGTAGGGGAGAATTGTGACATCCTCGACTTTTGCTATAGTAGTGATTGTAATTAAGCTACAGTGATCAACCGCTAATGATGCCACGTCCTCGAATTTCCATCTCAGACCTGCGTTGATTCGAGTTTTGTCCGGATTCAAAATTTGAAGACAAACGAAGAGTACGTTATGAGTTCATTGCAAAGATTAAAAGAATATATATGTAAAAAAAAGGAAAGTATTAAAGAAGTAATAATGATAAAAGAAAGAAAAGAAAACTGAAAGAAAGAAATAATAAAAAGGAAAAAGGTGTTGGGAAACGTCGCATGGGAAACAAAAATTTTCCTACGCGCACGAAGACCTATCATGGTGATGTCCATCTACGAGAGGGGATGAGTGATCTACGTACCCTTGTAGATCATACAGCAGAAGCGATTAGAGATCGCGGTTGATGTAGTGGAACGTCCTCACGTCCCTCGATCCGCCCCGCGAACAATCCCGCGATCAGTCCCACGATCTAGTACCGAACGGACGGCACCTCCGCGTTCAGCACACGTACAGCTCGACGATGATCTCGGCCTTCTTGATCCAGCAAGAGAGACGGAGAGGTAGAAGAGTTCTCCGGCAGCGTGACGGCGCTCCGGAGGTTGGTGATGATCTTGTCTCAGCAGGGCTCCGCCCGAGCTCCGCAGAAACACGATCTAGAGGAAAAACTATGGAGGTATGTGGTCGGGCAGCCGTGAGAAAGTCGTCTCAAATCTGCCCTAAAAGCCCCATATATATAGGAGGAGGGAGGGGGACCTTGCCTTGGGGTCCAAGGGAACCCCAAGGGGTTGGCCGAGCCAGGGGGGAGGACTCTCCCCCCCCAAACCGAGTCCTACTTGGTTTGGTGGGAGGGAGTCCTTCCCCCTTTCCACCTCTTCCCTTTTTTTTTCTTTCTTCCTTTGATTTTTCTTCCTTGGCGCATAGGACTTGGTGGGCTGTCCCACCAGCCCACTAAGGGCTGGTGTGACCCCCACAAATACCTATGGGCTTCCCCGGAGTGGGTTGCCCCCCTCCGGTGAACTCCCGGAACCCATTCGTCATTCCCGGTACATTCCCGGTAACTCCGAAAACCTTCCGGTAATCAAATGAGGTCATCCTATATATCAATCTTCGTTTCCGGACCATTCCGGAAACCCTCGTGACGTCCGTGATCTCATCCGGGACTCCGAACAACATTCGGTAACCAACCATATAACTCAAATACGCATAAAACAACGTCGAACCTTAAGTGTGCAGACCCTGCGGGTTCGAGAACTATGTAGACATGACCCGAGAGACTCCTCGGTCAATATCCAATAGCGGGACCTGGATGCCCATATTGGATCCTACATATTCTACGATGATCTTATCGTTTGAACCTCAGTGCCAAGGATTCATATAATCCCGTATGTCATTCCCTTTGTCCTTCGGTATGTTACTTGCCCGAGATTCGATCGTCAGTATCCGCATACCTATTTCAATCTCGTTTACCGGCAAGTCTCTTTACTCGTTCCGTAATACAAGATCCCGCAACTTACACTAAGTTACATTGCTTGCAAGGCTTGTGTGTGATGTTGTATTACCGAGTGGGCCCCGAGATACCTCTCCGTCACACGGAGTGACAAATCCCATTCTTGATCCATACTAACTCAACTAACACCTTCGGAGATACCTGTAGAGCATCTTTATAGTCACCCAGTTACGTTGCGACGTTTGATACACACAAAGCATTCCTCCGGTGTCAGTGAGTTATATGATCTCATGGTCATAGGAATAAATACTTGACACGCAGAAAACAGTAGCAACAAAATGACACGATCAACATGCTACGTCTATTAGTTTGGGTCTTAGTCCATCACGTGATTCTCCCAATGACGTGATCCAGTTATCAAGCAACAACACCTTGTTCATAATCAGAAGACACTGACTATCATCGATCAACTGGCTAGCCAACTAGAGGCATGCTAGGGACGGTGTTTTGTCTATGTATCCACACATGTAAATGAGTCTTCATTCAATACAATTATAGCATGGATAATAAACTATTATCTTGATACAGGAATTATAATAATAACTATACATTTATTATTGCCTCTAGGGCATAATTCCAACAGTCTCCCACTTGCACTAGAGTCAATAATCTAGCCCTCACATCACCATGTGAATTACATTGTAATAAATCTAACACCCATACAGTTCTGGTGTCGATCATGTTTTGGCCGTGGAAGAGGTTTAGTCAGCGGGTCTGCTACATTCAGATCCGTGTGCACTTTGCATATATTTACGTCCTCCTCCTCGACGTAGTCGCGGATGAGGTTGAAGCGTCGTTTGATGTGTCTGGTCTTCTTGTGAAACCTTGGTTCCTTTGCTAAGGCAATGGCACCAGTGTTGTCACAGAACAAGGTTATTGGATCCAGTGCACTTGGCACCACTCCAAGATCCGTCATGAACTGCTTCATCCAGACACCCTCCTTAGCCGCCTCCGAGGCAGCCATGTACTCTGCTTCACATGTAGAATCTGCTACGACGCTTTGCTTGGAACTGCACCAGCTTACTGCACCCCCATTAAGAATAAATACGTATCCGGTTTGCGACTTAGAGTCGTCCGGATCTGTGTCAAAGCTTGCATCGACGTAACCTTTTACGGCGAGCTCTTCGTCACCTCCATACACGAGAAACATCTCCTTAGTCCTTTTCAGGTACTTCAGGATATTCTTGACCGCCGTCCAGTGATCCACTCCTGGATTACTCTGGAACCTACCTGCCATACTTATGGCCAGGCTAACATCCGGTCTAGTGCACAGCATTGCATACATGATAGAGCCTATGGCTGAAGCATTGGGGACGGAGCGCATATGCTCTCTATCTTCATCAGTTGCTGGGCACTGAGTCTTACTCAATCTCGTACCTTGTAACACTGGCAAGAACCCTTTCTTGGACTGTTCCATTTTGAACCTCTTCAAAACTTTATCAAGGTATGTGCTTTGTGAAAGTCCTATCAGGCGTTTTTGATCTATCCCTATAGATCTTAATGCCTAGAATGTAAGCAGCTTCTCCTAGGTCCTTCATAGAGAAACTTTTATTCAAGTAACCTTTTATGCTCTCCAAAAGCTCTTCGTTGTTTCCAATCAGTAATATGTCATCCACATATAATATTAGAAACGCCACAGAGCTCCCACTCACTTTCTTGTAAATACAAGATTCTCCAACCACTTGTATAAACCCAAATGCTTTGATCACCTCATCAAAGCGTTTGTTCCAACTCCGAGATGCTTGCACCAGTCCATAAATGGATCGCTGGAGCTTGCACACCTTGTTAGCATTTTTAGGATCGACAAAACCTTCGGGTTGCATCATATACAACTCTTCCTTAAGGAAACCGTTAAGGAACGCCGTTTTGACATCCATCTGCCAAATTTCATAATCGAAAAATGCAGCTATTGCTAACATGATTCTGACGGACTTAAGCATCGCTACGGGAGAGAAAGTCTCATCGTAGTCAATTCCTGGAACTTGTGAAAAACCCTTTGCCACAAGTCGAGCTTTATAAACGGTCACATTACCGTCAGCGTCCGTCTTCTTCTTAAAGATCCATTTGTTCTGAATAGCCTTGCGGCCCTCAGGTAGTATCTCCAAAGTCCATACTTTGTTCTCATACATGGACCCTATCTCGGATCTCATGGCTTCTAGCCATTTGTTGGAATCTGGGCCCACCATTGCTTCTTCATAATTTGCAGGTTCATTGTTGTCTAACAACATGATTGTCAAGACGGGATTACCGTACCACTCTGGAGCAGCGCGTGATCTCGTCGACCTGCGTGGTTCAACAGAAACTTGAACTGGAGTTTCATGATCATCATCATTAACTTCCTCCTCAACCGGCGTCGCAATCACAGGGGTTTCCCCTTGCCCTGCGCCACCATCCAGAGGGATGAGAGGTTCGACAACCTCGTCAAGTTCTATCTTCCTCCCACTCAATTCTCTCGAGAGAAACTCCTTCTTGAGAAAAGTTCCGTTCTTAGCAACAAACACTTTGCCCTCGGATTTGAGATAGAAGGTGTACCCAACTGTCTCTTTTGGGTAGCCTATGAAGACGCACTTTTGCGCTTTGGGTTCCAGCTTTTCAGGCTGAAGCTTTTTGACATAAGCATCACATCCCCAAACCTTAAGAAACGACAACTTTGGCCTTTTGCCATACCACAGTTCGTATGGTGTCGTCTCAACGGACTTCGATGGTGCCCTATTTAAAGTGAATGCAGCTGTTTCTAATGCATAACCCCAAAACGATAACGGCAAATCAGTAAGAGACATCATAGATCGCACCATTTCTAATAAAGTACGATTACGACGTTCGGACACACCATTACGCTGTGGTGTTCCAGGCGGTGTTAACTGCGAAACAATTCCACATTGTCTTAAGTGAGTACCAAACTCGAAACTCAGATATTCACCCCCACGATCAGACCGTAGGAACTTGATCTTCTTGTTACGATGATTTTCTACTTCACTCTGAAATTGCTTGAACTTTTCAAATGTTTCAGACTTGTGCTTCATTAAGTAGACATAACCATATCTACTCAAATCGTCAGTGAAGGTGAGAAAATAACGATATCCGCCGCGTGCCTCCACGCTCATTGGACCACACACATCGGTATGTATGATTTCCAACAAGTCACTTGCACCCTCCATTGTTCCGGAGAACGGAGTTTTAGTCATCTTGCCCATGAGGCATGGTTTGCACGTGTCAAGTGAATCAAAGTCAAGTGACTCCAAAAGTCCATCAGCATGGAGTTTCTTCATGCGCTTTACACCAATATGACCCAAGCGGCAATGCCACAAAAATATGGCGCTATCATTGTTTACTCTAACTCTTTTGGTCTCAATGTTATGTATATGCGTATCGCTATCGAGATTCAATATGAACAATCCTCTCACATTCGGTGCATGACCATAAAAGATGTTACTCATAGAAATAGAACAACCATTATTCTCAGACTTAAAAGAGTAACCGTCTCGCAATAAACAAGATCCAGATATAATGTTCATGCTCAACGCAGGCACTAAATAACAATGATTTAAGTTCATCACTAAACCCGATGGTAGTTGAAGTGACACGGTGCCGACGACGATTGCATCAACCTTGGAACCGTTTCCTACGCGCATCGTCACTTCGTCTTTCGCCAGCCTCCGTCTATTCCGCAGTTCCTGCTTCGAGTTGCAAATGTGAGCAACAGAACCGGTATCGAATACCCAGGCACTACTATGAGAGCTGGTTAAGTACACATCAATAACATGTATATCAAATATACCTGATTTTTCTTTGCCCGCCTTCTTATCTGCCAGATACTTGGGGCAATTGCGCTTCCAGTGACCCATACCTTTGCAATAGAAGCACTCTGTTTCAGGCTTAGGTCCAGCCTTGGGTTTCTTCGGCGGATTGGCAACGGGCTTGCCGCTCTTCTTCGAATTGCCCTTCTTGCCTTTGCCGTTTCTCTTGAAACTAGTGGTCTTGCTCACCATCAACACTTGATGTTCTTTACGGAGTTCAGACTCTGCTACTTTCAGCATCGCAAACAACTCGCCGGGAGACTTGTTCATCCCTTGCATGTTGTAGTTCAACACAAAGCTTTTATAGCTTGGCGGCAGTGATTGGAGGATTCTGTCAGTGATAGCTTCTTGCGGGAGTTCAATCCCCAGTTCAGCTAGACGGTTTGAGTACCCAGACATTTTGAGCACATGTTCACTGACAGACGAGTTTTCCTCCATCTTGCAAGCATAGAATTTATCGGAGGTCTCATACCTCTCGATCCGGGCGTTCTTTTGAAAGATGAACTTCAACTCCTGGAACATCTCAAATGCTCCATGACGCTCAAAGCGACGTTGAAGTCCCGGTTCTAAGCCATACAAGACTGCACATTGAACTATTGAGTAGTCCTCCTTACGCGCTAACCAAGTGTTCTTAACATCCTGATCAGCCGTAGCGGGTGGTTCATCTCCTAGCGCAGCATTAAGGACATAATCCTTCTTTCCAGCTTGTAAGATTAGCTTAAGATTACGAGCCCAGTCTACAAAGTTGCTTCCATCATCTTTCAACTTAGCTTTCTCTAGGAACGTATTAAAATTGAGGATGACACTTGCGTGAGCCATGATCTACAACACAAATATATTCAAAGTGGACTTAGACTATGTTCAAGATAATTAGAGTTCAACTTAATAAAATTACATGCTAAACTCCCACTCAAAAAGTACATCTCTCTAGTCATTTGAGTGGTTCATGATCCACCTACACTATCCCAAGTCCGATCATCACGTGAGTCGGGAGTAGTTTCAGTGGTAAGCATCCCTATGCTAATCATATCATCTATATGATTCATGATCGACCTTTCGGTCTCATGTGTTCCGAGGCCATGTCTGCACATGCTAGGCTCGTCAAGCTCAACCCGAGTGTTCTGCGTGCGCAACTGTTTTGCACCCGTTGTATGTGAACGTTGAGTCTATCACACCCGATCATCACGTGGTGTCTCGAAACGACGAACTGTAGCAACGGTGCACAGTCGGGGAGAACACAATTTCGTCTTGAAATTTTAGTGAGAGATCACCTCATAATGCTACCGTCGTTCTAAGCAAAATAAGGTGCATAAAAGGATTAACATCACATGCAATTCATAAGTGACATGATATGGCCATCATCACGTGCTTCTTGATCTCCATCACCAAAGCACTGGCACGATCTTCTTGTCACCGGCGCCACACCATGATCTCCATCATCATGATCTCCATCAACGTGTCGCCATCGGGGTTGTCGTGCTACTTATGCTATCACTACTAAAGCTACATCCTAGCAAAATAGTAAACGCATCTGCAAGCACATATGTTAGTATAAAGACAACCCTGTGGCTCCTGCCGGTTGTCGTACCATCGACATGCAAGTCGATATTTCTATTACAACATGATCATCTCATACATCCAATATATCACATCACATTGTTGGCCATATCACATCACAATCATACCCTGCAAAAACAAGTTAGACGTCCTCTAATTTTGTTGTTGCATGTTTTACGTGGTGACCAAGGGTATCTAGTAGGATCGCATCTTACTTACGCAAACACCACAACGGAGATATATGAGTTGCTATTTAACCTCATCCAAGGACCTCCTCGGTCAAATCCGATTCAACTAAAGTTGGAGAAACCGTCACTTGCCAGTCATCTTTGAGCAAAGGGGGTTACTCGTAACGATGAAACCAGTCTCTCGTAAGCGTACGAGTAATGTCGGTCCAAGCCGCTTCAATCCAACAATACCGCGGAATCAAGAAAAGACTAAGGAGGGCAGCAAAACACACATCACCGCCCACAAAACCTTTTGTGTTCTACTCGAGAAGACATCTACGCATGAACCTAGCTCATGATGCCACTGTTGGGAAACGTCGCGTGGGAAACAAAAATTTTCCTACGCGCACGAAGACCTATCATGGTGATGTCCATCTACGAGAGGGGATGAGTGATCTACGTACCCTTGTAGATCGTACAGCAGAAGCGATTAGAGATCGCGGTTGATGTAGTGGAACGTCCTCACGTCCCTCGATCCGCCCCGCGAACAATCCCGCGATCAGTCCCACGATCTAGTACCGAACGGACGGCACCTCCGAGTTCAGCACACGTACAGCTCGACGATGATCTCGGCCTTCTTGATCCAGCAAGAGAGACGGAGAGGTAGAAGAGTTCTCCGGCAGCGTGACGGCGCTCCGGAGGTTGGTGATGATCTTGTCTCAGCAGGGCTCCGCCCGAGCTCCGCAGAAACACGATCTAGAGGAAAAACTATGGAGGTATGTGGTCGGGCAGCCGTGAGAAAGTCGTCTCAAATCTGCCCTAAAAGCCCCATATATATAGGAGGAGGGAGGGGGACCTTGCCTTGGGGTCCAAGGGAACCCCAAGGGGTCGGCCGAGCCAGGGGGGAGGACTCTCCCCCCCCCCAAACCGAGTCCTACTTGGTTTGGTGGGAGGGAGTCCTTCCCCCTTCCCACCTCTTCCCTTTTTTTTTTCTTTCTTCCTTTGATTTTTCTTCCTTGGCGCATAGGACTTGGTGGGCTGTCCCACCAGCCCACTAAGGGCTGGTGTGACCCCCACAAATACCTATGGGCTTCCCCGGAGTGGGTTGCCCCCCTCCGGTGAACTCCCGAAACCCATTCGTCATTCCCGGTACATTCCCGGTAACTCCGAAAACCTTCCGGTAATCAAATGAGGTCATCCTATATATCAATCTTCGTTTCCGGACCATTCCGGAAACCCTCGTGACGTCCGTGATCTCATCCGGGACTCCGAACAACATTCGGTAACCAACCATATAACTCAAATACGCATAAAACAACGTCGAACCTTAAGTGTGCAGACCCTGCGGGTTCGAGAACTATGTAGACATGACCCGAGAGACTCCTCGGTCAATATCCAATAGCGGGACCTGGATGCCCATATTGGATCCTACATATTCTACGAAGATCTTATCGTTTGAACCTCAGTGCCAAGGATTCGTATAATCCCGTATGTCATTCCCTTTGTCCTTCGGTATGTTACTTGCCCGAGATTCGATCGTCAGTATCCACATACCTATTTCAATCTCGTTTACCGGCAAGTCTCTTTACTCGTTCCGTAATACAAGATCCCGCAACTTACACTAAGTTACATTGCTTGCAAGGCTTGTGTGTGATGTTGTATTACTGAGTGGGCCCCGAGATACCTCTCCGTCACACGGAGTGACAAATCCCAGTCTTGATCCATACTAACTCAACTAACACCTTCGGAGATACCTGTAGAGCATCTTTATAGTCACCCAGTTACGTTGCGACGTTTGATACACACAAAGCATTCCTCCGGTGTCAGTGAGTTATATGATCTCATGGTCATAGGAATAAATACTTGACACGCAGAAAACAGTAGCAACAAAATGACACGATCAACATGCTACGTCTATTAGTTTGGGTCTTAGTCCATCACGTGATTCTCCCAATGACGTGATCCAGTTATCAAGCAACAACACCTTGTTCATAATCAGAAGACACTGACTATCATCGATCAACTGGCTAGCCAACTAGAGGCATGCTAGGGACGGTGTTTTGTCTATGTATCCACACATGTAAATGAGTCTTCATTCAATACAATTATAGCATGGATAATAAACTATTATCTTGATACAGGAATTATAATAATAACTATACATTTATTATTGCCTCTAGGGCATAATTCCAACAAAAGGTAAAACAAAACAAAGCAAATCAAAAAAAAAATAAGAAAGCAACCCCAACCGGCCCAACTGGGCTCAAGGCCCAGCCGGCCCCCACCCCCATCCCGCAACCCTAGCCACCCCTGACGGTCAAGCCACTACCACGCCAACTCCCTCCCCCCCCCCCTGGGCGCCGCAGCCAGCCACCACCCCTCATGGGGGGCCCCACCCCACGCGCCGACAGCGCCATCTCCTCCCGCGGCGACCCCCGGCCGCCCCTCGGCCTCCTCCTCCCGCGGCGAGCCCCGGCTGCCTCGGCCTCAACCTCGCCGGCCTACCAACCGCTGCCCCCGTCGGCCTTCTCCCGCTCGGTCCGGGAGGGACCGGGCAGGGAGACATCACCAACTCACCGGATCCGACCGGATCCGACCGGCTCCCCCTCGCCGGCACGTCACCACCATCGTCACCGTCACCGCCTCCACGCCGTCTCCACCGTCACCTTCGTGCGAACTCCGGCTTCACCGGGCCGTCACGTCACCGTCGGTGAGCCCCTCCTCGGGCTCCTCCCACCGTGTCGTTCTCCTCGACGTCCCGGTTCCGTTCCGGCAAACGGGGCCTCGATCCGTCGACGGTGGACTCCGGTAGAAGGATTTGAGTATTTGGTTCCTCTAGGTGGTGTTAGGACACACAGTTCTCTGTCTGTTAACAGAGAGAGATGAGTGTTGAGAGAAAAGAAAAACAAATAAAAACAAAGGTTGTATTCCGTATGTATGTATGAGATGTGATGTATGTATTTGCGTATATGGATATTTAGAGAAATACGGTATTTGCACGGTTAGGTATCTAATAAAAATAGATGAGTAAATGGCCTAGGGTCATTTACCGGTGGGGCCAATGCACCCGGGTCTATGACAGGGAGGCCCCACGCGATAGTTAATACAAATTATAAAAATAATGTTTTTCTTAAATAAATAAATAAATAAATATTTTAGTTAAAATAATTAATTAACATAATTAGAGTATGACACGTGGGTCCCTCGTTGAATTAATCTGATTAATAAATAATTAATCTTAATAAAAACTTGTGCCTATGACGTTCGGGACCCGCAGGTCAGTTGACCAGTCAACTGCTGATGTCAACATGACATCGCGATGATGTCATAATGGAATTTTATTAAATCTTTTAAATCTATTTTTAATTCCTAAATAATTAATAAAACTTTGAAAATTAATATAAAATAATCCGTAAGTCAGATCGAAATAATTTCAACATGAAAGTTGATCAGCAAAGCGAGACGAACCCGGATACACGGCCCGTTCGTCTGTCACGCGTCCCTAGCATAGCAAACATGAAACTTTCCATCGTTTCCAGTGTAACCGGTAGTAGCCCGAGACCCGGAAAATATCGTCAGATATTCTTCCGACCCGTCTATGACGGATGTTCCTGCGTTAGCTCATGTCTAGCCTGCATCTTTCCATGTCATGCTTTGTGTTGCATCGGTGCTATTATTTATTGTTTCTTCCCCCTCTTCTTACCGGTAGACCCCGAGACTGACGCTGCTGCCGGGTACATCTACGACCCTGCCGATCAGTCCTTTGCCGCAGAGCAGCAAGGCAAGCAAACTTCCCTTGATCATTCCTATATCGCCTATGTCTTTCTTCCTACTGCTTGCATTAGTATTTTTGCTACTGTTGTAGTTAGCTCCTATATCTGATGCATAGCCTGTTTTTGATGAACTGCTACTTTCAGTCATGTACCTTTAATATGCTTAGTATAGGTGGAGCAGTCATCCCCTCTGACCCCGTAGCTCAGTTGCCCCGCTTGTTTTCAATTCTCGATCTCTGATCGACGAGCCAGCCCCGACACAACACATTCACCCCCCTTCGTTGTACGACGCTATAGGGATACTATCGGGTACCGAGGGTGACACCTCACTAAGTACTCCTGATGATATCTCTGTAGTATAGCTAGTCGGTCGTGGTTATCGAGGGTGATTCCTCTTTCACCATTCCCGATGACGCCTCTGTCGTGCAACCCCGCGAGTGTGGGACCCCCGAGGGTGATTCCTCTAAGCCCACCTTGACGGGTACATCGTTCGGGATCCAACGAGGGTGATACCTCGGATTCCCCCCGATGTTACGACCACACAGTTACTCGACCATGTTACTGGGATCATTGGTGATTAGTTGTAAGACGGGTGGATTCCCGCGAGACTGTGTTGTTGGCCTAATTAAAATGTTAATGGATTTGGGTATTTGATCTGGGTTGGTCGGAGACCTTTTCGCACTAACCGGCTACGCGGGAAGAATTATGGGTACTCGGCGTCGCGGTATCAGCCGAAGCTTTTCAGATGCCAGCAGTGTAGCGGCGCGCGCCCGAGTGGTCCCGAGATGCATCGCGCTTGTGATTAAGGGATGCTAGGACTGACGTCGGCCGCCCACGCCACGTGCAGGAGCGTGAAGGGGAACTGGGCCCATGAACCCTTTGTGCTTAGGTTTTAGACCGGCGGGCTGGCCTCTCTGATTAGTCTTAGGTGGGGCTGCGACGTGTCGATATTCCGAGGCCGGGCAGGACCCAGAAAAGTATGTCCGGCCAGAGTGTTATCGAGCGTGACGGGACATGTGGTGCACCCCTGCAGGGATGAAAATTAACTATTCGGATAGCCGTGTCCACGGTTACAGGACGACTTGGAGTTGTGCCCCGATCTTTTACAACTACAATTGTTACTTAACTGGAATTAGTTTGCCTCAGGATTGCTTCCTCGCAGGGAGTCGAGGGAGGATCTTTAGGCGTGACCTCATTTTAATATTGCTGCAACAATATGACTATTTATGTGTTACCCATGTTCTACTCTCGTCTATTGCTGCAAGACCCCGAAGATGCTAGTCTTCGATAGGACTAGGTCTTCTCTCCCTATTCTCGCATTGCTGCAGTCAGTCCACTTTTAACCCCCTTCTTTGATACTGATGCATAATTAGAATAGTTCTGATGTAAGACTTGCGAGTACTTTGGATGAGTACTCACCGCTGCTTTGCTTCCCCCTTGTCCCCTTGATCCGTTTGCTGCGACCAGATGATGAAGCCCAGGAGATGGAGGTCCCCGCCGCCGACGAC